>NW_027098540.1:0-27953 GCF_019320115.1 Miscanthus floridulus | reverse complement strand
ATCAATAAAGAATGCATCCCCTCACCTACAAGAGCTTAAGTGCATAAAATGGATGACCTATGCATAGAATGATAAGATACAAATAGTACAAGTTGCAACTTCTAAATGGTATCTACAAGTGGTGTCATTCCAACATTCAAGTAATGTCCATCAAAAATGCAAGTCTCAACCATCTACCCCAAAGTGCATACCTTTGCATCAATAAGAAGCACACCTTTTATGGAAATTGATGACAAAGGGGGAGAAGTTGTACAAAGATATGGGGGGAGAGATTGTACAATGGGAGAGATAAGATATGAAAGCTTAGGAGGTTGGACATGGACAAAGAGGGAGCAACATTGAAGAAAAGAGATGGATCGAAATTCTTGGACAAGAGAAGCACACAAGTAGGGGGAGCAAGCTCATGAACTTTGATTGATTGCATTTGATATGTGCATAATCATGTGCTTGCTTGCATTGCATAAAGCCTTTAAATTCAATATGCATGCTTGTGTGGTGTATGCTAGTTGTAGAACTTGGATGATGATTTGATAACTAGCATGCATAGGATGATAGCTAGACACTTGGTATGCTTTTCAAGTATTGCTAGTACCTTGCTTTTAAATGTTGATCTCACAAGGTATCTAGTGTTTTATTATCAAGTGATATCTAGCTAACCATGGTGCTAAGGATGAACTTAAAGGTGCAACTCCGATTGGTATTACGCTTCAAAGGTTTATTCTATACACCTTATTATCATTTTGTAGTATTTACTCTCCCACAATTTCAATCTATGCATATGTGCAAGCTTCAAATTAAGTACTCTAGCATATATGTAGGGGGAGCTAATACTATCATTTCGGGTTTGTGGTACTTGTCCAAAATCATTTTGACATGGTAAAATTGCTTGGGCAAGCAACATGAATCCAAAAGAGCTTAATTTCTATATCTTTGTAGAGTTGTCATCAATTACCAAAAAGGGGGAGATTGAAAGGTCCTTGTTTGGTTTTGGTAATTGAGTGACAACTTAGGTGGACTAATTGTGTTTATGTGAGATACACAGGTGATTAGTCCACAGGTACATGTGTATGAGCAACATATGCCATGGAGGTGAAAATGGCTTGGAGATGTTGCAAAGCTCACACATGTGATGATGAAGGAGCTTAAATGCACATGAGACATGACATTGAGTCATGTGATCAAGGTGGAGAAGATCAAGACAAGACTTGGCTTGATGGACCGGTTGCAAACGTGAAGGGCAAGTCGAAGGCTTTGGAGTGATGGACCGCGTGGCGGTGAAGCTTGAGCAAGACTTGGCGCCGATGGACGATGGCAACGGTGAAGAGCAAGTAGAGTCAAGATCGATGAACCAATATGATCATGTGATGATATGAAGTGGATCATATCATTGTTGATCGTGTTGGTGCATGTGTTGCATCGATATTGAAGGAGATGGAATGGAATGCGCAAGGCAAAGGTATAACCTAGGGCATTTCATTTCACCGATCATAGGTGTGTAGAGAAGTTTATGACCAGGTTTAGAATAGA
The DNA here is from genome assembly GCF_019320115.1 of Miscanthus floridulus. Lineage (NCBI taxonomy): Eukaryota > Viridiplantae > Streptophyta > Magnoliopsida > Poales > Poaceae > Miscanthus > Miscanthus floridulus. Next base: position 26,426 of record NW_027098540.1, on the reverse strand, counting down.
TGGCCATACTATCAAGAGGGGCAAACTTGTTTGCATATCGGTCATCTAGTGCCACTCGAGTGATCTAACTTTGCATTGTCGCTAGGATCGAGTGGCATGGCAAGTTGAGTGGCTAACATCCTTTAGGAAATGATTGTGAAAATGCTAACACACACATGGTGGTGTACACTTGGTGGTGTTGGCACATTTACAAAGGAGGTGGTGTTTGCAGGGGTGAGATGGGTTTGGGTCCCTCTAGATTCGGCGCTTTCAGGAAAATGGAATGCCTATTTTCTATTGCGCCGGATGCAAATTCTTGTGGTTAGCACACTTGAGCAAGGGTGAAGAGAATGGAGAAGATGCTGGCGTCGGTCAACTGACCGGACGCTGGATCTGAATGCACCGGACGCTGGCAGGCTGCGTCCGGTCGCGCTGATGTGGAGTGTAGCAGTAGCTGGAATGTGACCGGACGCTGGCTGCGTCCGATCGCGTTCGACCGGACGCGTCCGATCATGCTCGGGAGCTTACTAAAAATGACCGGACACTGAGGGTCCAGCGTCCGGTCAGTTGAAGCTGGAGCATCCGGTCAGGTCAAGTGACCATTGGAACCAGGACACGTGGTCGTCTGTGAGCGACCGGACGCTGAGGTCCAGCGTCCGGTCAACACGACAGGAGCGTCCGGTCGGCCCGACCGTTGCCCAGTGAAGGGGTAACGGCTAGTTTAGCCCTTGGAGCTATAAATAGAAGTGGCCTTCGGCCATGGCTGGGGTGGAGCACCTCAAGGGACTTAGTGTCCATGCTTGTGAGTGCTTGGGAGCCCTCCATCACACATATACTTGATAGTGATCATTCGATTGTGTGAGTGAGCGATTCTAGTGCGATTGCATCGTGAGGTTGCATCGAGTGGCACTAGGTGATCGAGTTGCAAGCCGGTGGTGCTTGTTACTCTTGGAGGTTGCCACCTCCTAGACGGCTTGGTGGTGGTCTCCGTCGAAGCGCGCAAGAAGCTTGTGCGGCGCTCCGGAGAAGTGCTTGTGAGGGGCATTGTGCTCGCCCCGCGGGAGCCGCGAAGAGCAACTCTAGTAAAGCGTGTCATTGAGCTACCCTCACTCAAGGGGTAGGTTCTTGCGGCGCCCGACGTGCGGGCTTAGCGGGTGATGCTAATTAGCCGCCGAACCACCAAGTGAGTGGTCGACACAACGGGGACTAGCGTGTTGGCAAACACGTGAACCTCGGGAGAAAAATCATCGTGTCAACCTTGTTCTTCCCGTTGGTTTGCATCCCCATTACACAAGCTTGCAATTACTTTTATACATATTAAGCTTGTGTAGTTGCTCTTGTAATTAGATAGCTTGCGTAGCTTGCTAATTACCTTCTTGCTTGTGTAGCATAGAAGTAGCTTCCTTACGTGGCTAATTTGGTTTTAGTAACCTTGTTAGTCACATTGCTTAGTTTGTGTAGCTAAGTATTTGCGCTCTCTAATTAGGCATTGGTTGCCTTGTTATTGAGCATTGCTAGTGAGCTTAGTTAGCTTTGTGCTTTTGCTTACTAGCATGTGTAGGAGCTCCCTTGTTGCTTAAAGTACTAGTGGCATAGGTTTGTGTAACCTTGCTCCTAGAATTGTTTAGGAGAGCTCTAGCTAGCCCGGCACCTTTATTGCATAATTGTTATCTTTGCAAGGTGCTAGTGAACATATATAGTGGGGTGTAGTCTTGGCTAGACCGTTAGTTTAAATTCCGCATTTGTATCGGTTAGCCGACGCGATTAAGTTTTAGAAAAGACTATTCACCCCCCCTCTAGTCGCCATCTCGACCCTTCAGCCTTTTGCAGAGGCCTGACCATGTCGAGCCCCCACACGGCGAACGGCCATGTGATGGGGATGGTTTGCAAGGCCAGGGCCGGGAGATGTGTCTGCCGAGCGTAGTACTGGCATCCTTCGCAGGAGCGTACTAGCTTGGTAGCGTCGGCGACCGCCGTCGGCCAGTAGAACCCTTGGCGGAAAGCGTTCCCTACGAGCATTCGAGGCGCCGCATGGTGCCCGCAGGCGCCTGTGTGTAAGTCCCAAAGCAGGGCTTGGCCCGCCTCGGAACTGATGCATCGTTGAAGGACACCTGAGGGACTTCGCCTGTATAATTCGCCATTGTAGAGGGCGTAGGTCTTGGCTCAGCGCGCGCCGTCGTGCTTCAGTTCGGTCATCGGGAAGCTCCCCCGATCAAGCCAATCGAGGAACGGGGCTCGCCAATCTGTGTCCTGATCATTCTACGGAGGCTCGGCATTGACTTCCCTGGCCTCGGGCTCGGTCGAGGGGGTCTCGGCAGCAGAGGGGGCGTCGAGCTTTGCCATGGGTTCCCTAGGTGGGCCCTCCTCTGCTGTCGAGGTGCAGCCGATGGAGGGTTTGTGGAGGTCTCTAGCGAAGACGTTCAGGGGGACCAGGGCCCATGCCGAGGCCATCTTTGCCAGCTCGTCGGTGGCCTCGTTGTACTTTTGCGCGACGTGATTTAGTTCGAGGCCATCGAACTTGTCTTCTAGGCGTCGTACCATCTTGCAGTAAGCCTCCATTTTAGGGTCGAGGCAGTTTGACTCCTTCATCACCTGATCTATGACGAGCCACGAGTTGCCTCGGACGTCGAGGCACCGTGCCCCAAGCTCGATGGCGACTTGTAAGCCATTGACGAGGGCCTCGTATTCAGCCACATTGTTAGAGGCAGCGAAGTGGAGCCACACCATGTAGTGCATGTGTACTCCGAGGGGTGAAATGAAGAGCAGACCCATGCCTGCCCCGGTCTTCATCAGGGATCCGTCGAAGTACAGGGTCCAGCACTCCGTCTGGATTTGAGCAGGTGGTAGTTGGGTATCTGTCCATTTAGCCACGAAATCAGCCAAGACCTGAGACTTGATTGCTTTTCAAGGCGCAAAGGTCAGGGTTTCCCCCATAAGCTCAATAGCCCACTTGGCTATCCTGCCCGAGGCTTCTCGGTTATGAACTATCTCGCCCAGGGGGAAGGATGATACCACAGTCACCGGGTGCGACTCAAAGTAGTGGCGCAGTTTGCGCCGGGCCAGGACCACGGCGTAGACTAGCTTCTGGATGTGGGGGTAGCGTGCCTTGGTCTTAGAGAGCACCTCACTGATGAAATAGATAGGTCGCTGGGTAGGCAGAGTATGCCCTTCTTCCTGCCTCTCTACTACTACGGCGGCGCTGACCACTTGGGTTGTTGCGGCGACGTAGAGTAAGAGGGCCTCGTCCATGGCCAGGGGTATCAGAATGGGAGGATTGGTGAGTAGCCTCTTGAGTCTGTCGAGGGCTTCCTCGGCCTCGGGGGTCCAAGAAAAATACTCGGACTTTCTCAAGAGTCGGTACAGAGGCAAACCTTTTTCGCCAAGGCACGAGATGAAGCGGCTCGGGGCCACGAGGCATCCCATGACCCTCTGCACTCCCTTGAGGTCTCCGATTGGTCCCATGCTGGTTATCGCCGAGACCTTCTCTAGGTTGGCCTCAATGCCCCATTCCGAGACTATGAATCCCAAGAGCATGCCTCGGGGGACCCCAAACACACACTTCTCAGGATTGAGCTTGATGCCCTTCTCTTTAAGGCATTTTAAGGTTACCCTCAAGTCATTCACGAGATTCTTAGCCTTTCTGGTTTTGACCACGATGTCGTCTACGTAGGCCTCGACGGTCTGCCTGATGTTGTCGCCAAAGACCTAGGTCATGCACCGCTGGTATGTGGCACCTGCGTTTCTGAGGCCGAAGGGCATCATCACGTAGCAGTACATGCCGAACGGTGTGATGAAAGAAGTCGCGAGCTGGTCGGACTCTTTCATCTTGATCTGATGGTAGCCGGAGTACGCATCAAGGAAAGACAGTGTCTCGCACCCTGCGGTGGAATCAACGATTTGATCGATTCGAGGTAATGGGAAGGGGACCTTTGGACAGGATTTGTTCAGACCGGTGTAGTCTACACACATCCTCCATTTCCCATTTTTCTTCTTGACTAAAATGGGGTTAGCCAACCACTCTGGGTGGGACACTTCCTTGATGAACCCGGCTGCCAAGAGTTTCTGCACCTCCTCTCCGATGGCCCTGCGCTTTTCTTCGTCGAAGCGGCGCAGGCGTTGCTTCGCCGGTCTAGATCCGGCCCGGATGTCCAGGGCGTGCTCGGCGACCTCCCTTGGTATGCCCGGCATGTCCGAGGGACTCCATGCGAATATGTCGACGTTCGCATGGAGAAAGTCGACGAGCACGGCTTCCTATTTGATGTCAAGGGTGGCACTGATCCTCAGCGCCCGGTCGTCGGGGCAGGCGGGGTCGACCGGGATGAGTTTGATGGTCTTAGTGGGCTCGAACGCCCCTGTGCGATGCTTGGAGTCAGGCACCTCGCCACTGAGTTGGTCGAGGTGGGCGACGAGGGTCTCGGCCTCCGCAAGAGCCTTGGCGTACTCGATGCACTCGACGTCGCAGTCGTATGCATGTTCATACCTGGACTCGATTGTGATGATACCATTAGGGCCTGGCATCTTGAGCTTGAGGTAGGTATAGTTGGGCACTGCCATGAACTTGGCGTAGCACGGTCGCCCCAGAATGGCGTGGTAGGCTCCCCCGAACCCGACGGCCTCGAAGGTGAGGACTTCCTTGCGGTAGTTGGAGGGGGTGCCGAAGCAGACAGGGAGGTCGATGCACCCGATGGGTCGCGTGCGCTTCCCCGGCACGATGCCATGAAAGGGTACAACGTCGCCTCAGAGCCTCGACCGGTCGATCTCCAAGAGCTCCAGGGTGTTGGCGTAGAGGATGTTGAGGCCGCTGCCTCCGTCCATCAACACCTTGGAGAGGCGGGTGTTGCCGATGATCGGGTCGACGACCAGTGGGTACTGCCCAGGATTTGGAATACGATCGGGGTGATCATCTCGATTGAAGGTGATCGCCTCTCGAGACCAGTCGAGGTACTAGGGGGTGGCCACCTTGACCGAGAAGACCTCTCGACGTTCCCTCTTGCGCTGCCGCGCCGTAAGGCATGCCGAGGGCCCACCGAAGATCATAAAAGCGTTGCGTACCTCGGGGAACCCGTCGTCCTTGTCTTCGTCCCGACCACCGGCCCCCTTCTACTTGGTGTCATCGTCGGGGAGCCCGAGCCTGGCGTAGTAGCACCGTAGCATGGTGCAATCTTCGAGAGCGTGCCTGACCGGGCTCTGGTGGTAAGGGCAGGGTTTCTTGAGCATGTCGTCGAAGGGCCTAGGGCCTTTGGAGCCTCGGGGATTCTTGCGCTCTGTGGCCACGACCAGATCAGCCTCTAGGACCTCCTGCTTCCTCAGGCACCCCTTTTTCTTTTTCTTAGGGAGGTGGGAGGCTGAGGCCTCAGGGGCCTCCTCCCTCCGCTTACCCTTGGCGTCGGTGTCAGGGAAGATGGCTCCGACAGCCTCTTCGCCCGAGACGAAGCTGGTGGCAATGTCGAGGAGCGCGGCGGCAGAGCGCGGTACGTTGCGACCTAATTCTCGGACCAAGTCCCGACAAGTGGTGCCAGAGAGGAAAGCCTGGACGATCTTCGAGTCACTGACGCTGGGTAGCTCGGTGCACTGTTTGGAGAAGCGCCGGATGAAGTCTCAGAGAGACTCGCCTAGCTTCTGGCGACAGCTCTTAAGATCCCAGGAATTCCCAGGGCGCACGTATGTGCCCTGGAAGTTTCCGACGAAGATCCTTACCAAGTCGCGCCAGTCGTGGATTTGAGAGGGAGGGAGATGCTCGAGCCAGGCTCGTGCTGAGTCCAACAAGAGTAAGGGGAGATTACGGATGATGAGCGGGTCATCGTCCGTGCCGCCCAGCTGGCAGGCCAGGCGGTAATCAGCGAGCCAGAGTTCTAGGTTGGTTTCGCCGCTGTACTTCACGAGATTGGCCGGCTATCGGAACCAGGCGGGGAAAGGAGCAGCGTGGATGGCCCTACTGAAGACCCGAGGGCCTGGCGGCTTAGGGGAAGGACTGCGGTCCTCGCCACTGTCGTAGCGACCGCCTCGGTGTGGACGGTAGCCTCGAGCGGGCCCCTCGTTGTCGTGGCGTCGTCGCCTGCTGACCGCCTCATGGTCTCCTTGCACCTCGCATCGATTGCCGAGGCGATCCAAGAGCACGGGGACCTTATGGGCTATTGGCGCTCGGTCGGGCTCGGGACGAGCCAGGGCTTCCCTGTCCTGCCGAGGTGGTGCCGTGAGAAGGTTCGAGGCGTCCCCGTGCCGTCGGGAGGCGGAACTCTCGGCCTGCTGAACCGCAGTGGTCTCTAGGAGATCACGGAGCTCGCCGTGGACCCGTCGCCCTTCCGTGGTAGAAGGCTCGGGCATCGCGCGGACCAGCATTGCCGCAGCCACGACGTTTTGGCTGGCGCGATTGAAGACCGGGGGTTGCTCGCTCCCTTCGTCGTCATGGATGCGGTGATGCACATCAGGGGCCCTTCGTCGGGCTCCCCCGCCTTCGCCGCGGCCTCGCTATTCCTGTTCAAGAGAGTCTCGAAGCTGCTGCAGAAGGAGTTGGTCTTGTTCGACCTTGGCCTGGAGCTCACGAAGTTGCTCTAGGTCTGGGCGCTGAGGTCGTGCAAGAGCAACGTTCTCATTTCGTGCGGCCGGCAGGACATTGCGTGGGGGCGTGATGGCGCCCGCCCCTAGACAAAGTGGGGAGCGGCTACCTACCCCCTCATCCTCTTCGCCTGCCCTCGGCATCCCGAGCCCGACGTGGAAGCACTTGCGAGTGGGATCGTAAGTGCCTTCGTCGTCGGAGTCGGAGTAACCAAAGCAGTAGTCGCTTGCGGCCAAGAACTGGCGCAAAGCCCCAGGGTCGCAGAGCCCAGAGAAATCCACTCCGGGCCATGCCTCGTCCTCATCCGTGGAGTCGGCATGGGTGCTTAGGTCAAGATGAAAGCGCTGGCAGCGCTCTGAGGGATCCTCATGAGCGGCAGCGTATGCGTAGGCGTAAGAAGCAGCAGCATTTCTCAACCCAAAGGGGTATGGGGATGGTGCCGTCGCCAGATTCTGCTCCATCGGGGTCGGTTCTTCAGGGAGTGGTGGAGCGGAGCTTGATGACTGGGCACCATCGCAAGCCACCAGCGTTTTCCCTTTGTCCAAGCTCAGGCCAGACAGGTCCCCGGCCAGGGACCCCGTACCAATAGCTGGTCGTAGGATATCGGCGGGGAGTGGCATGCCGCCCCGGGTTCGCGTAGCGTCGGGGTGGCCTTGCTCGTGTCGTGCCTGACGAGCACGGCGAGAGCGGCCGCCCGGGCGCCGCCTGCGCCTGGGCTGCCGGTGCGTAACTTCATCGTCGGACGGTGGGGCTCGGGGAGTGAGGAGTACCATGTCGTATTCATGCCCTAGAGACATGAATTCTAGGCTCCCGAACCAAACTACGGTGCCGAGACGCAATGGTCGTCCGGGGTCTGCGCCAACTGTCGGTGTTCTGGGATGACGAAACTGACATGCAGCGTCCCCTACCTAGTGCGCCAACTGTCGGTGTTCCGGACCGGGGGTCCTCGACCGACTAGTGAATTTGTTCTGCGTGCTCCCGATTCCGGATGGTGATGCAAAGAGACACAAGGTTTATACTGGTTCGGGCAATCGGCGCCCTACGTCCAGTCTGAGAGATCGAACTTGTATTCCTTGCACCGGAGTGCTCGTAGTAGGGGGTTACAAGCTAAGGGAGAGAGGGAACTAGTCCCAGGTCTCGGCAGGGTGTCGTGTAGGCCGTCTGAGACGTTGCTCTCAAGCGGTTGGAATGTGCGTGTGTGTGTGTTATCCGGTGCCCCCCTCCCTAAGTGGCCTAAGTCCTCTCCTTTTATAGTTGAAGGAAGGACGAGGTCAGTACATGTATCACTATGCGGCGCCGTGCTAATAGGAGCGGCACGTCCGAACCCTGTGGCCTGTTCCTGTTGCGGCGTGGTCGTAGGAGTGATCCGTCCTTGAAGTACGGGGGCAGCGTGGTTGTCCCCATCAGATCCTGTGCGTCGTGGGAGCCCCGGGAATGTCTCGGAGCGGACGTGGCGGCGAACATGCAAGCCGTGGTGGACAGATTGTGCGCGAGGCTGAGGCCCGGTCGATGCTGAGGCTTGTACTGCGGTGGGGGGTCTCGGTAGGCATGAACCCCGAGATTGCCGAGGCCCCGATGTACAGTGCCGACGCCTTGAGCGGGCGGCGGGTCGTGGGTGCAGCATTAGGACACAGTGGCCGGTAACCCCGGTCATACCCTGCCCCAGGCGCTGATCGTGGACACAGTGCTGGGACACAGTGGCCGGTAATCCCCGCCGTGCCCTGTCCCGGCCGGTATGGCGCTGATGCGACTTCGGGTCGCGTCGGCCATTCTATGACGTTGAGCCACTGTCCGGCTGAGATTGCGGGAGTGGTTGAAAGTATTAATGAGACGTGACTCGCTGTCGGGAGTGTCGGCCGAGGCGGGGGGTGACGGACCGCGGACGAGCCGGCCTCGAGCGATACGGAGAATGAGGCCTCGTGCGAGACGGAGATCAGGCTCCTTGCCGAGGCCTCTCGCGAGAGGCCTCACGCGATACGGAGAATGCGCCTCCTGCCGAGGCCTTTCGTGGAGAGCCTCGGGCGAGGCGGAGGCGGTGTTTCCTGCCGAGGCCTTCCCGGGGGGGCCTCGCGCGAAGCGGAGTTGGCGTCAGGATGCCGAGGCCTCCTGCTCGAGGCTCGAAGCGAGGAGGGGAAGGACCCAGTGGGCTCGATCACGGTGGAGGAGGGGCCCACAACTTACCTTCTTGCTTTTATTATTTTTAGATGGGACCTTGGCAACCCGTTTGATGTTTTGCTGGGGGTACCCCATCCTAAGGTACCCGACACACAGTTTGGTTGGAAATCACGAGACGAATGTTTTAAGACTAATTAGTCCATGATTAGTCATAAGTGCTACAGTAACTAGCATGCGCTAATGATGGATTAATTAGGCTTAATAAATTCGTCTCGCAGTTTCCAGCCGAGCTATGTAATTAGTTTTTTTTTTTATTAATATCCAAAAATCCCTTCCGACATCCCCGAAATATCCGATGTGACATCAAAAAATTTCATTTCGCGAACTAAACGCAGCCTCAGTTAATTAGATTAGAGGCAGCAAGAAGTGAGATGAACAGGTAAGATTCCTCTTGTCACTAACTCACCAATCACCACGATGATGGGGCGCAATCACACACATGACACAACATCATCTCTGCATGCATGCTCCTACAGCAGCCGCGACATGCCTAGCTACACTACATGGCGGCCCGGCTCAGTTCTCAGACACTCAGCGCTTCCGGGCGTGGACGATGGCGAGGAGGCGCGCGACGCCCTTGGTCCACATCTCGTACTCCCGCTGGCTGCCGCACTCGAACTCGATCACCCGCTGCTCCGCCGTCCGCAGCCCGAAGTAGCGCCGCTGCTCGCCGCCCTCCAGCAGGTGCCGCCCCGGCCACGCCGCCACGTCCCGGCACACGTCCACCACCACGCCTGCATGAAGATGCACTCAGCCAGGTGCGTCAGCGTTCACCACGCCTACAGCTTGTAGCTGTACGGACAGGTTGCAACAGCTTGTATGCACACTTACTCTTCTTCTTCTTCGTGATGGTGCCACCGACATGCTTGCTCTTCATCTTCAGCATCACCTGCAGAAATGGCAGGCGCGGACCCAATTCAGTTTGGCGATGCACAAAAGATGAGTTGCGACTGATACTGAAGAACGTGAGACTCGATTGGGCGATGCTAAAAGAATGAGTTGCAGCTGAAGAACACGAGATTCGATTTGGTTCGATTCGTACCAGGCCCGCCCGGTTGATGTACACAGAGACAACCTTCCAGTGCAACGACCCTGCACACGACCAGCAGCGTCCTCATCAGAATTCAGAAACGTTGCACGACGCTAAGATTCGTCAATGGAAGATCGGGTGCGGCGGGTCGCAGGTACCTTTGCGGGTGCGCTTGAGGAGCTCGGTGCCGCGCGCGAGCAGGTCCTGCGTGCAGATGCCCAGGAAGTTGTTCTCCTCGCCCAGCACCAGCTCGTCGCTGAAGCAGCTGCTGCTGCTGTTGCTGCTCTCCACCTCCCTCTGCTGCTGCTGCTTCGGCTGCCCGTCGTGCTTGTGGCCGCCGTGCTGGTGATGCTGCCCACCGCCTCCTCCAGCCACCACGCCCTTCTCCACGGGGATCACCGCCGCGACGTTCCACACCTCCTTCAGCGCCCTGGCCCTGAGCGTCGCCGGCCCCCGCAGTGCTGCAAAGGGGGAAAAAAGACCAAGCAAACGCCGCCACGCGGTTGCGTCACTCTACGGTTCCATTCCAGATTCCACCGCGAGAGCTCGGAATGCTGTGCGAGTTCGAACCTGTGGCGGCGGCGGCCGTGATGGTAGCGACGTCGCCGGGGGTCCGGACGTTAACCGCGGACCCCACGGCGGCCGCCAGGTGCTCGCGGTCGGCGCCCAGGGCCTCCGCGGCCTCCACGCACTGCGCGGCGACGAGCGTCGCGGCCGACGCCACCGCCATGTCCGTGCGCGCGCCGCGGCCGTCCTTGCCCGATGACGAGGCCGCGGCGGTGGCTGCCGCCACGGCGGCGACGGCTGCGGCGACGGCCGCCACGGACACGGCGGCGTGCACCTGCGCGTTGTGCGCCCGCGTCTCCTCCTTCCTCTTCTCCTTGCGGTCCTTGAGCCACCGCCCCACCGTCTTGCTCCCGCCGCGGGCGTACGGCTGCGGCTTTGGCGTGCCCACCGCTCTGCAGAACTGCAAAGAATTTTTCACCACCACCAACAACGGCAATCGTTCAGTTACAATTTGTTAGTTACTGTTCAGCATCGAAGATGGATTTTTTCCCCGTTGACAGTCCCCCCCTGCTCAAGTTATCCTACTTGCTCTGCAAATTTTACGCTACAGTTAGGCAAATGAACTGAATTGTTAATGTCTTGATTAACTAATGATTAATGAACCATCGCAGATAGTTAAGCTATAGGATTTAGGATTAATGAATAGAGCATGAGTTCACACTTCACAGGATTCATCCAAGTAATATAATCCTAGTCATCTCTACACTCACACAGGCAGTAAATCTAAAAATTCTTGCAAAGTGTGGCCACCTTTTACTGACAACTGCAAAGGATTTGACAATTGCTCCTGCTCATCCTAAAATTGAGACAAAACTTCGAAGCGATTGTGACACCTAAACTGAAATACCATTCTGCAAATAGTAGTTTTATGCTACATACAGTACATTTTAAGGCCAATCGGCCTGTTCGCTTGTTGGTTTCAGCCAGCCCAAACCAACCAGCCAACAGTGTTTTTTTCTCACAATAAACCAGCACCAGCCAGCCCAAACCAGCTCAGAAACCAATCAGCGAATAGGCCGAATGAATTGAACCCTAAATGGACCATTGCATATAGAACTTGAATAGATCATGAGTTGACAGGATTCATCCAAACAACAAGCCTAGTGATACCGGCTAGTACACTCACACAAGCGGTAGTAAATGATGATTGTGTTTCCATGGCGTTAATCTAGGCTTGCTAAGCGTGGCCAACTTTACCTGACTACTGCAAATGATTGTGTTTCCATGGCGTTAATCTAGGCTCGCTAGGGGCACACTGATGGAATCCCGAGGCGTGCCAATGCGCCATGGCCATGGCGTGTCTTCTGTCTGTCTCTCCAACTCAACGCAACGCACGCGCCAGTGACCTGACCACTCTGTGTGATCAGGATTCGAGCAACACATGGCACAATCATGAGGGGAGACAGGTACCAGGCGTCAGCAATTTTATTAGAGGACGCAGGATTAGCCTCGGAGCAGACAGGGTTGGTATGGTAGAGTACAAAAGAATGCATCATTAGGTTAAGGCCCTGTTTAGATCCCACCCAGAAACAAAAAATTTTCGAGATTCCCTGTCACATCAAATCTTGTGGCACATGCATGGAGCATTAAATGTAGGTAAAAAGAATAACTAATTGCACAGTTTGCCTGTAATTGGCGAGACGAATCTTTTAAGCCTAAATAGTCCATAATTGGACAATTTTTACCAAATACAAACGAAAGTGCTACAGTAGCCAAAAGCCAAAAAATTTCGGAACTAAACGCGGCCTAAGACTGTGAAAGCTGGGGCAGTGACACTTGATTAGGGGTAAGAAAAGGAAGGAGGCTCTTGACAGGCGCGAAAAGGGTGCATTTAACTAGTAGTACAGGCCAAAGTGATGAGGCAAGAACTGCATGCATCTGCCTGCAACTGCAAGCCTCTTGCTTTTTTCAAGCTATACTCCTACCCGGGGAGTGAGGATGAGGAGCCCAGTGTTTGATGCTGGCTGCTGCTGCTGCAGTGTTTGCTTGTGGGAGGAGGAGACCGGGACCGGCAGGACAGAGATGCAGCTCTCGCAGCCTTGCAGCTGCAGGGCTGCTGCTGCTGGAGTGGCAGGGCAGCAGGTCAGCAGCGTGGAGGCTGGAGCTGGAATCAAAGCTTCTTCAGGCTGTGTTTAGTAGTAGGAATTTGGATTTTGAGGCTACTGTAGCACGTTCGTTTTTATTTGGCAAATAGTGTTCAAACATGGACTAATTAGGCTCAAAACGTTCGTCTCGCAATTTCCCACCAAACTGTGCAATTAGTTTTTCTTTTCGTCTACATTTAATACTCCATGCACGGGCCGTAAACATTCAATATGATAAATACTGTAGCAACTTTTTGGAAGTTAGGTTAGAACTAAAGGGCTCATTTCCAAGCAAGCGAGCACCAAAGACCATCACATCGCATCGCAGAACGCAGATCGCACCCCACCACCACCATTGACCATGGTCAGATACAGTTCAGCGGGCAACACCACATCCACTTCCACTGTTGTACATACACGGATGACGGACCACACCACACCAGCACCAGCGCAGAAGGAAATGGGAGCGTTGCAGGTCACTGTACTGGCCGGGATCAGTCCACAGCCTGGCTCTCTTCAGTTTCAAATGGGCACGGCAGCAGATCAGATTGAGGCAGAGGATCATGTGGTTACACTACATGCTGTCACACATACTACGCCGGACCGACCGTATCGTTTGACCCATGAACTCATGCCTGACGGCATGACGATTTCAGTTCCTGCTTTCTAGCGAGGCCAATGCAAAACTCTTGACTGCTGGTAAGCAATTGTCAATGATAGAAGTCTAAGACCCAGGGCAGGCATGTCTAAACTGTAAAGTCTGAACAAAAAAGGAGACTCTATTCTACTCCAAGCTGCCTATCCATTTCATAACCCTAGTGCTTGTTTTGTTTCGCATCAGTTCTTTAAGCTGCGTGGGTCGTTGATGAGCTGCACACACAAACACTAGCAGTCATTGCTGTGAGAACCACAAAAGTGGATGGAAATGAGCCATCATTGCTGTGAGAGCACACTGCGCTGCACACAGGTTCCCACACCACACTACTCCTAGAAGCAAGTGAGCAGCAGCTGCAGCAGTGGCAAAGAGAGGAATGCAGCTAAGGCGGAAAGGCAGGCAACGGCATGCATGAGCAAGAAGCAAGAAGCAAGCAAGCATGGAAAGAGGGGTGAAATGACTTGGTTTACACAGGTTCTACAGCCACAAGAATACAAGGCCTTCACTAACAATTTGCATTGGAGAGAGAAGGCAAAAGGTCTTCCCTGTTCGCTTCGCTGAAATTTGGCTTATACTGATTTGTTGTGAGAGAAAAACATTATTCGTTCGCTGAAAAATACTGTAATAGTTCAAGAGAACATGGCTTCGAATATGCTACAGTACATGTCTTGTCTGTAAATTCTACCCCAATGCATTGCCCAATGATTTAGACATGCAGCCACTTTGCCCAAATCTGTAAAGGGCCGGTTTAGTTCCAAAATTTTTGGCAAAATGGGCACTGTAGCATTTTCGTTGTTATTTGGTAAATAGTGTCCAATCATAGTCTAATTAGGCTTAAAAGATTCGTCTCGTGGATTTCGTCTAAACTGTGTAATTAGTTTTATTTTTTATTTATATTTAATATTTCATGCATGCGTCTAAAGATTCGATGTGACGGGGAATGTGAAAAATTTTGCAAAATTTTTGGGAACTAAACTGGGCCAAACTCGCGGAGACATGGATTGGAAGTAAAGTGTGTTCCATCGGATGGAGAGAAAGGCAGTGTCCATGACTCCAAGTTCTTCCTTTTTTTTTCAACCTTTGATTGTTATCCCTCCACTGTGTAGGAATTTTTGTGAAAGGGAAAAGCTGCAGAACCTGCATCGGCATAGTACGCCGGTGGTTCTGCTCCAGCTAGCTGCATTCGCTAAGCTGAATATGCTAGGAACATACTCCTACAGTACGTGCTAATTACCAGCACAACTGCATTGTATCGACAACTTTGTTAAACCTGTCTTTGGGACTCTATGCTAATAATCCTTGTATGCACAACTTTGTTAAACCTGTCTTTGACCAAGTTTCTTGCACAAATGCACAACCAGAGAAGCAAACAAACAAGTGCTCTGTTTCCTAAGGCAAACAGAGCATCAAACAGAGGAAACAGCAGGCAGATGACCAGCTCCTACAGACTGCGTGGTTGAGAAAACCAGGAAGCACTCAGACTGATACAGGCATGCAGCATCTCAAAAAAAGAAAAGAAAAGATGCAGAGGCATGCAGCATATCTGAACCCAGCTGACCAGGCTAGCAGAGGTACCAAACAAAAGGAGCAGTGCCTAACACAGAGAGGAAGCAGCAATTAACAACAATCAGGTAAAGTGCTACTGCTATTAAAACCATGTGCCTTGTCTTGTGCCAGCAAATGTTCTGATTAAGGCCCTGTTTAGATCCCACCCAAAATCCAAGAATTTTCAAGATTTCCCGTCACATCAATTCTTGCGGCACATGCATGGAGCATTAAATTTAGGTAAAAAGAATAACTAATTGCACAGTTTGTCTGTAATTGACGAAACGAATCTTTTAAGCCTAAATAGTCCATAATTGGATAATTTTTACCAAATACAAACAAAAATGCTACAGTAACCGAAAGACAAAAATTTTCGCATCTAAACGGAGCCTAAACTGAAATAAACACGTCCATTCACTAGAACTAATTGGGTATTAGTTATAGGTAACAACCAAGAATTAGAATGGTCGTGCTAGTATAATAAGGTGCAGGGGCGGAGAGGAAGAGATACCTTGGTGTCGTCGATCTCCGGCGACACGGGTGGGCTGTCTGAGAGCGACCCGCCGCCGTTGAGAGGCCCGCTGCTGTGGGAGAGCCGGCCGGAGGTCAGCGGCGACACATCCTACGTTCAGGTTCAGCCAAGCGAAGCAAGAAAATTAAGTCAGCCTCAAATTCAGCACACCAGTCGTCGTCGTCGTCGGAAACAAGAATCGATCGTGCAACAGGAGTTGAACATGAACATCAAACGTTTCTCAGTTCTTTCTGTTTTCGGTTCGTTCGCGGAGGAGGAGAAAAAAATGGCGAGTTTGTCTGGTTCTTGTTGTCCTCACCTGACTCCTCCAGGAGTACTGGCAAGGTCAGACATCTGATAGTGGCATTAAAATAAAAATAAACGGAGGCAGCAGCAACAGCAAAGAGGGGGGATGCGAAATCGAACAAACATTCAGGACGAGAAGACAGAATCGCGCCAACCAGAACAGAAATAGATAGACAAAGTGGCTTCAAAGAAGAACACTGCCTTGAAATGAATTTATTCTGTATATAAAAAAAGACCAGATTTTTGTTCGTTTATTCACTTTTCTGTTTATTTAAGAATTGAGGAGAAGTGGGGGAGAAGGCACGCCGCACGCACCGACGGCGCCATGATCCGGTCCAAGACGAGCTGCGAGGTGGCCGCGGACGCGAAGGAGAAGGAGGTCCCGGAGGCCGGCCCGCCGGCGGAGTCGGCGTCGAGCTCGGCGGCGACGTCCTCGGAGATGGCGGACACTGCCGGCGCGGGCGCGGCGGCGAGCGCGCGGGTGACGTCGGCCGCGGACGTGCTCCAGGAGCGGGACAGGAACTCCAGCGGGTCCCGCGGCGGCTCCGGCGGCCGGAGCGCGAGCTCCCCGCCGCCGCTGCCCGCCCTCCTGGTCTTGGCGGCGCCCGCGTCGGTCATGGAAGGGACTGGGGCGGCGGTTGCTTGCTTGGTGCGCGAGCGTTCGGGCGGGCGTTCGCAGTGCGCGCGGTCGTGTCGCGCGTGGGGCGTGGGGCGCGCGCGGGGAAAGGTGGTGGCGAGCGGAGCGGACTGCGGAGGCGGAGGTTGCTTTTGGGAAGTGGGCTGTGGGCATGGGAGGTTTTATAGAGCGAGAGCCAGAGTGTGGACTGTGAGGCTGAGGATCACGATGCAAGTGTTGTTTGCGGTTTCCTTTTTTTGTTTTTTATTGCTGCTTCTTCGTAGGGAAGGTAGTAGTAAATGGCTTTGCCCCTAACTTATCGGTAAAATCAAAATTTTCCTCTTCCATGTTATGGTGATCAAAATTTGCACCTTCGCTTGGTTGTAAACAATCGTGGATTATAAGTTATAATAGTATTTTTCTCTCACACCAAACCAGTCGGCAATAATAATCCACGATCGTTTCAGCCGAAACGAACAGGCTGAAAGTTATGTTATGGTTCGCCAGGACGAGGAGAACATAAAACACGGCAGTCAGCAAGCGAACGCCTGAAACGTTTCACTTAGCGCATACTGCGCAAGGCAGCCTCATCGCCACTGCCGACAAAGGGGCAAGACCCGCCCACAGCAAAACTGCCGACCAGAAGTAGAAGGATCGCTGCGCAAGCCCTATCCAGAGTGCCGGCATCCAAGCGCGGCGAAATTCTAGTGATGAAATGCCTCGGCATGCTGCCTGAGCAGGCCAGGGCATCGGCTGCTGCGACGGATGCGTATGACAGCATCTTTGTCGATCAGCTGAATCCATCGCACGCTCAGGCTATGAGGGAACTCTTTCCCGACGCTGAGCGGCCGGTGCGGTCGCCAAGACCCGGCGTCAGGCACGCATAGGCGTCTGCCTGCAAGTTAGGTCCTCTAGCTCATGAGTAGTCGCCCAAGGACGTTAGGGAGGCTAGGCTCAAATGTAATCATTCTTGTCCTCCTTAGTGCGCTGCTAATGGTGCGTCGTGTACTCAAAACATCGGTCGTTTGCAGATTTGACACTGGACCCATATTCATAGACACAGATGGACCCACTTGTCATCCACCCGAGTGTCATCATAATCAAGGAGTCAATCTTTCGAGTGTCATTTTTGCAAATTTTTCGTGTAAAAACTATCTCCTACTTAATACAAAGATGCGCAAACCTTTTGCGTATTCGAGAAACCATAATATTAAGTAGAACCATTCATGTGCAAAATCGTGATTTAGAAAAAAAGAGGTAGTGGAGTTTTTGAAAGTCCAAAAAGGCTATAAACAATACCACGGTATTCAAAACTATAAAATTGGTTGCATCCAATACTTCATAGCACTCTAAAACCAAAGTATTTCACAAAACCACAATGGTATTTTTCTAAAACTCTAAAAAAATACATTGTATCCAAATAGGGGTTAAAGTAATTATCACAAAGTTACGGGTACTAACCTATTATTACTCCCTCTCTCCAAAACCGTAGTTCACTTGTGTTTTATCTTCGGTCCTGTTTGCATTGGCACAACTTTAGCTGTACTAGTAGAACTGCTAGTGAGTTAAAAGCTAAAAAAAAGTTGATTCACCGGTAAAGCAGAGCTGTGCTAACACAGGGTCTTTAATTTTTAGATAAATCCCACTAGCATCTACGGCATCAAATTGGTCTTAAAATATTTTTTTTGAAATAATGGTCTTAGAAATATTAACTTAGAAAACCAAAATGACTTTCTCACTGTCTCAGTCAACATGCTACGTCACTTGTTTTTTTTAGTTAGTAGGTTTGACCCACTTTTTGGCTGGCCCAGCCTTACTCCGTCCTCCTTGTCTTGGCGCTCTCACACACTGACACACTTGGGTGCTGCATCAGGTGAGCCGCCGTATGAACGGGCGGATGGTCCAAAAGTCCGGTCGTTGATCTGCACTGGGGCTCCGCGAATCTCACTAGGTAGCTAGCCCGTTCGGCTTGGTGAAACTCGGCTAAATTGACTAAAAAATACGGTTTTGATCGAATGGTTGAGAGAGAAAAACACTGTTATGGTCGAAAAAACAAGCTGAATAATGCAGATTATAAAGTAAGCCGAACTGCTGCTTAGGCCAGTCTCAGTGGGGGTTTCATCTCCCAGTTTGCAACACATCCATATTTTGGAAACAGTGCAGAAGAGTTTCATTCCTATGAAACTCTCTCTACTCCCATAAAACTTTTATCTTCTCTCTCTTCATCAAGACAGTGCCATATCAGCATATTTAATGTCCATAAAACTCTATAAAATTTCCATTCAGACTGGCCTTACTAGTAGGGACACTGGTACCAATAATCCTTCGTAGCGTAGCATCTTTTTTAGAAGTTTGTTGGGCTATAAACAAGAAGGAGCTGGGAAGGAGTCAAGAAAGTCGTTGTTAGTTGGGCTTGTTATTAGGATGACCATTCTTATCCATGCTAGCTGATGCATGCAAGAATACATCGCGACAGAAACAAAGAAAAAGACGGCAGCATCTAATAAGATTTGGGAGTTGTGGAGGCCTGGTCTGAAATGAATGGATCGTCAAACAGTATTGGCAGGTCTTTGATGTTAGAATTTGGTTTAATTTGTGCGTGCAAGCTCATAATCGATCTGTTTCTGGCTAAGTTGTTTACTTCACCCAACTTGACATGGAATTTGAGATCTTGACTCTACGAAACTCTGTGAGAAAGATAAGTGGGCCATATATTAATGCTGAAGAGTTTACTACACTACTACAAAATGTTTATCCGCGGCGGCCGTTTTTGGTTTCCCGCGGCGGGCAAACCGGTCCGCCGCTGCCGGAAAGTCACGGTAAATCGTGGCCTTCCTGCGGCGGGCTGCTTTGCCCGCCGCGGTTAATCGATTTACCGCGGCGGGCACCTAAGGAAGCCCGCCACGGTAAATCATTTGGAAAAAACAAAAAAAAGAAGAAAAGCCCACACAGGCTTGGATCTGGGCCGCACTGGACCTAGATCTCGCCGTCGACGTCGATCCGCCGCAGCTCCAGCCCGGTCGCGCCACCGTCAGATCCGTCGTCGGCGCCTCCGCCCGGACTGCCCCCGCCTGGATCCGCCCGATGTAGAAGAGGAAGGAGGCGCTCGCGGCAGATCAGGCCTCCCAGGCCACGCCACCGCCAGATCCGCCGCCGGGGCCTCCACCGGGGCCGCCCCCGCCTGGATCTGCCCCGCCGGCACCTGGATCTGCCCAGTGTAGAAGGGGAAGGAGGAGCTTGCGGCAGATACGGCCTCCCCGGTCGCGCCACCGCCGGATCCGCCGCCGAGACCTCCGGCAGGGCCACCGTCGCCTAGATCTGCCCAGCGGAGAAGGGGAAGGAGGGGCTCGCGGTGGATCCAGCCTCCCCGGCCGCGCCACCGCCAGGGCCGTCGTCGCCTGGATCTGCCTGGTGGAGAAGGGGAAGGAGGGGCTCGTGGCAGATCCGGCCTCCCCGACCGCACCACCGCCGGACCCGCGGCCGTCCACGCCTGGATCCGCGGCCGGTGCCCTCGATCCACGCCTGGATCCGCGTCCATCCACACCAGCGCCCTCGCCTGGATCCGCAGCCGCGACACCGCGCCACCGCGTGCCTCGAGCCGCCGTCCACCGCGTGTTGAGGGAGGAGGAGAGGGAGGAGGAGGGCCGCCGGTTGAGGGAGGACGAGGAGGAGAGGAAGGGAGGAAGAGGGACGCCATGCCTCGTGCGAGAGGACCGAGAGGAGTGGTGGCTACCGCTGGTTGAGGGAGGAGAGGGAGAGAGTGGCTGCCGGTTGAGGGAGGAGTGGTGGAGAGAGAGAGAGGTGGAGTGAAAACCCTAAAACCCCCGTATATATAAGCCCAATAAACCAGAATTGGATACGGGCCTCGCTGGTGTGCCTATTGGGCCGTGGCCTTTTCCGTGGCGGGCCTTATAATGTGTCCGCCACGAAAAATCGATTTACCGTGGCGGACACCTTAAGACGGCCGCCACGGTTAATAGGGTATTTTCTGTGGCGGGCATCTTAATATTCTCGCCACGGTAAATCGTTTTACCGTGGCGGACAAAAATACCCGCTGCGAAAAATAAAAAGTGTCCGGCGCGGTAAATCGTGGGATTTACCGTGATGGACAAAAATAGGAGCCCGCCACGGAGACCTTCGGGACGACGCTGCGCAAATTGAATTTTGTAGTAGTGCTACTAGGCCATATATTAAGCTACTGCTGTCTCCGATGTCTCAAGCTCAACTGTGTGTGTTGTCTCATGCCGGGCGCCGGTCTTGTTGCTTGCGGTTCACTGGTCCATCGCGCCCTCCGTTCGTTTTCGTTCTACCCACCCGGCCGTTGGATCAGTCGGAGCAGGAGATCGAGACACGGACACAGCAACACAGCATGATGCAGCATCAACTGTAGTGGATATGGTACATGGCAGTGCCATATGCGGCCGGCCCTCCTCCAGCCCACATGCAGCGCATGGGCATGCATGCACTCTAACTCCTCCTCAGACTTCTATCTCCACGTGACGTACGTCTGGTCTGTAGCTAGCGCAACACGTGAATAGCGACCTGCTTAATTAGCATTTGTATCTCTGAGAATCAAACCAATTAGAAGCAAAGAAGGCAAACCAACATTTATAAACCAATTAGAAGCAAAGAAGGCAAAGAAGTGCTGCTATGGTATTCATGGCGGTAAAATTTTTCTTAAATTTGACTAGGTTTGTAAAAAATATTAACAACATTTGTATCTCTAAATAAATTTATTATAAAAATAGATTCAATTATCTATCTAATTAATGATACTAATTATGTATTACAAGTATTAATATTTTTTTTTATATTGGAAGTCGGAGCTAGAGCAGTGTACACAGTTCATGCGATGCTGCGTGCAGTTGGTGCAGGCCATGAGTACGTGCTGCTGAGAGGCCCCCACGGATCATGGATAGCACAGCTAGCTGTAAAGAAGGAGATCGGCTACTGTAGACGCGTAGGAGTACGTACTGCTACTGCTACAGCAGTCCCTGATCGACGAGCCACTGCAGTTGCTGCTGCTTCAAGGGCGTCCCCAACAACAGTCGACGTCGCCAGCTGACTCGGATTTCATCCGATGTGGACGAGAGAGGAAACTGAAATCTATCCTCTCGCCACCGACGGAAGAATCGCTCATCTTTTTGTTTCTACCTAGGCGGGCTTGCCCACATTGCTTTCTTCTCTGCCGCTTCCTTCCTCAGCTCGTCTCTCTCTTGTTCCCTGGTACTTGCCAGCGCCGGCGAGCTCTGCAGGCTGCGATCTCTGCCCAGGTCGCCGGCGGAAATCTCTGTACGAGCGCGTACATCGTCGTTGACGTCCACGGTCCACCCAAGCTGCACCGGCAAGAAGCACCCTCAGCTGCGTCCTGCGGCAAGCCAACTAGATCCAGGCCGTGCTGGCGAGCTCCGTAGCAGCCGCGGTGTCGACCTCCATCCAAGCCATTCCGCAGCGTCCGGTGTAGTCGACGGTGACTGCGGGTGCTCGAAGCGGCAGTGGTGGCTCGCCGGAGCAGCTGCGGCGGCGCTGAGCTGCATCCCTGCTCGTGCGAGCCGGTTGAGCGGGCGAAAGGGTACGCGGCGTTGTCACGGTGCACCAGTGGCCCGTTGAGAGTGCCGTCTTGCCTTGCTGTGCCTTGTCGTCGGTGGCGGCTTGGCGGCGACTGATAACAGGGCCAGGGCATCACAGAGAGGTGGAGGAGGCTAGTAGGGATGGCAGAGTGGATGGTGGAGAGGTCAAGGAGCTCGCCCACTAACCTAATCGATCTAAGACGCGCCAGAGAGGGAGAGCTTGGAGCTTGCTCCCATGGTGGCCATGGCGTCCAGATTTGGGAAGGATTGAGCTAGCGCTCGGAAAGAGAGGCAAGGAGAGAAACTAAAGGGAAGATGATGTGTTCTAGTCTAAGGCGGAGCTCGCGGTGGAGATGGTTAAAGGTAGGACTCGCCGGCCAGGCCTATTTATAGGCCGGCGAGGTTGGTTCACTGGCGAGATATTTTCGACACGCCGCTCCTTGGATTCTTCTTCCCCGCACACGTGTCCGAGCTCGTCTGGGATTGCGCTGTCCGTTGCACAGTTCGTGCTTATCCAAACGTGGCCGGGGAGGAGCGGGGGACCGGAATACGGCCATGGCAACAGCAACGGCTAGTTGCCCTAGAGCCACCACGTGGCGAGAAGGAGAGGATAAGGCCACTACTACAGAAAAGGTTCGTAGCAACGGCTCAAATTTTTTATAGGGACGACTGAGAATGGAGGCGTCCCTACAGTGGGCGTGCTAGGGACCCACGAGACCAGCCACACCTACAAATGGCACAATACGGATGGCTGGTGATACGAGCCGCCCCTACAAATAGATCGATTTGTAGGGGCGGCTCACTCACCAACCGCCCCCGATGTTGCGATTTATAGGGACGGCTCAATCATCAACTGCCCTACAAATGCATTTGGCCCACTCTCAAATTCACAGGCCCAATTAAGGTTGTAGATGATCTCGTCCATCCATCTTGATCCAACGGGGAGGATGCAATCTTCCTCGTATAAAATGGGCGCCAGAACACCTATCCACACCCACCCCTTTCTTTTCCTAGCTCCGCCCTAGCCCTAGCCTGTGCCGCCAACAGCCACAACTCCCCAGTGCCTAAGCCTCAGCTCCCTCCCTGGCCGGTGATGACTACCGTGGGGAAGTGAATCGTGCTCGCAGCTAGAGAGAAAAGCTCGAGAGCCACACACCTCATTTCTCTCCTCCTTCCATTCACGCGCTAAGAAACTACGGCGGCTGGGCATCCCATGCGAGTCGACGCCTCAGCACTAGCTCGACAGCCGGGCCCACAGGGGAGGGGGGAGCGCAGCAGGGACTGCAGCGGCCAGATCTCGCGCGCCCTCGCGTGCGGCCAAGGCGACGACGATTGGATCTATGTCGGCGAGGTCCTGGCAGCAGTGGGCCCATGCCTCTACGCCAGCTCGAGCGGCAACCGGGCACACGACACGCGTTCCCTTGCCTGCTCGTCGATGGCCGTGGGCGCGGTGTCCTCTACAGTTCTAGGGGCATGACGACAATGGATGACGAGATCCCCTTCCTCCTCTCGATTGGATTAGGTGGCAGCGACTCATCTCCACTGCCAGTTCGAATCTTATTATCAATTGTCTAGATTTGGTGCGTTTTCGTGAGATCCAGAGCATCTTGGCTTGGAGTCTATTATGTTGTTTATGAAAGCGTGTTCTACAGTTTGCTTGCTCATTCTCTTTGTGTCGATAGCAGGAGCTGATCTTGTGTCTCAGATTTGCAGGTCAGGCAGCAACTAGCCCAGCAGTAGCAGTTTGCCCTGCAGGAGGAGTTCAACATTGTTAGTCAACAAGATTAGCCATACTCTCTCTGCAGGCTAGAGTTTACAACATTAACCACAGCTCGGCTCTGCCTTGTTCTTTTGTTTCTTGCAATAAATGCATTTCATTTCCTTGCAGCTAGCTGTAGCCATAGTATCTATTTGAATTGGTCAACAAGATTAGCCATATATATATGTTTCGGTCGATTTTGAATTGTAAATTTAAATTTTTTTTACGAAAAAAATGTACTGTAGGGGCGGTTCTAGACTGAACCACCCCTACAAACAGGTATTATAGAGGCGGCTGTACTACAGCCGCCTCTACAAATCGATTTGTAGGGGCGACTAATAACACCATCCGCCTCTACAAATCGATTTGTAAGGGAGATCTGGAAACCGCCCCTATAAATACATGATTTGTAGAGACGGTATGGTAGGGGCGGCTGACCGAGCCGCCTCTACAAAGCCTCATCAGCCGCCCCTACTAATCATGTATGTGGTAGTGGGCATCATGAAGCTTCGTGTGGTCCGCGGCGGTGTCCTTGGTCCTTATCCGCTTCATCGGGGTGAGGGTGGCAGCGCGGCCGAGGTGGAGGGTATGGCGACGCGGTATCCGCGTCGTCGTCGTTAGGTAGACGACGATGCTGACAAGTGGGGCTACGGTGTCAGCGAGGAATGGAGAAGAGGGAACAGGCGAGGGTTGTGCCAGTTGGGCCGTGTGGCCGTGTCGGCCCATGGCAGGAATGAAAAGGGAGAGGAGGGAAGGTGAAAGTGCATTTGCCCCCTATGTGGGTTTTGGTGTATTGATGACATCCAAATTAGGGACTAATGTGATCTTAATGAGATATGGCACAGCTATTAGTCCCATGAAAGATTCAAAGAGTTGATAAAGATGAAATGGTATCCCTCAATTCTTGAAGTTGTAAAGGCAGACGAACTCAAAACGTTCTCCAAAGGTTTTATTTTTGTTTTTGAGTTTAGAATCCGCCGCATTATAAAGAGGGATGCAAACTTAGTTGGTCTGAGGAAGATAGAGTGCTCAAGCATAAAAATAAAATCAAAAGAGAGACACTCTAGCACTATACGAGCACATAGATTATTTTTCTGTGACTGTTGGTGTCGAAAGTCCCGACGTAAGCCGGAACTTTCGACTGTCGAAAGTCACGACTCATGTCGGAAGTTCTGACTCCTAGTCACTTAACCTGCGCGGTGACTGTAGACGTCGGAAGTCCCAACCCAAGCCGGGAGTCCTGGCATCAATGGTTCTACTGGCCAGCTATCTGCGCACGTCGAAACTCCCGACGTACGTCGGAAGTTCCGACCCTTGGAAGTCCTAACCCATGTCGGGAGTCCCAACACCTGAAGTGGTGTTGGCTGGTTGTTTAACTGTGCACGTTGGAAGTCCCGACGTATGTCGGAAGTTCCAAACATCGGAAGTCCTGACGTTTGCCGGGAGTTCCGACATTGACTTGCACGCGCGAACTTCTGACCCTGTGTGAACAGTGCTTTCTGTTAATGTCGGAAGTCTTGAGATCTACGTTGGAACTTCCAACGTAGATCTGAACGGTTAGATTTCTACTAAGAGTATAAATACCCCTCTCTTCACTTCTAACCGTTATGGACTCATTCACAGCTAACCTAACTTTGTTCCAACAACTCCCAAGCAAGAAAGGCACCCCTCTCCTCCCTTCTTTGCTCTAATCTTCTATTCCCCTAGGGTTTTGAGTAAAAGGAGAGTGGATTAAGTGAGAGAATCACTTTGGAAAGCTTGAGCATTTGATTTCTTCGTCAAGCCGGTTGATTTTGCATCTATTACTCTTGGGGCTTTGCCCCTAGCCGGCTAGTCATTGCCCAAGAGCTTCCATCTTGTGGAAGAGCCTTGGAAAGTTTGTATTATCCTTTGATTTCTTAGTGGAAAGCTTAAATGACCTTTGTGGTCGATTTGAGAGAGGCAAGGAGGTGGAATAGACTCCGACCTTTGTGGTCACCTCAACAATGAGGACGTAGGAGCTCCGTTGTGGGGTTGTCGAACCT
Organism: Miscanthus floridulus; assembly: GCF_019320115.1. Classification (NCBI taxonomy): domain Eukaryota; kingdom Viridiplantae; phylum Streptophyta; class Magnoliopsida; order Poales; family Poaceae; genus Miscanthus; species Miscanthus floridulus. Next base: position 1,049 of record NW_027098540.1, on the reverse strand, counting down.
TAGGATAAATTTTTGTGTCCCGTATGCTTGTTGTTGTGATTGCTAGAGATTACTTATATTTGTCTGTCTCTCTCTTGAACTTTATTTTAGGGTTTGGACTCGATCTACGGTTTGTAGGCATTACGGTGTCAAGGGAGTGACCCAACATCTTTACCAAACCACTAGGAAGCGGGCTTGTAAGATTATTTATTCGCAAAGTTAAATTTGGCACTGCTTTTGTAGTTCACGTAGGCGTTGGGACTGCTGACATTTGTGCTAGAACTTCTGACGACATCGGGAGTTCCGACCTAAACGCCGGGACTTCCGACATTGACTGACAAATTTGAACTTAGCATTTGTAGTTAATTTTTAAATATGCCTATTCACCCCCCCCCCTCTAGGCATTGTTAGATCCTTTTAGAAGGCGCGCATGGGCTAGGCTGATGGGGTCGGCCCATGTGGGTAGAGAGGAGGGAGGAGGCGGGCCGCGGTCGTGGGCCAAAAGGAGCGAGAGAGAGAGAGGATTGAGCCCGAGCACTCTGTCCTTATATGAATTGCTTTATCTTTTTCCTAGAATTAAATTTAGGTGATTCAAAAGGGTTTTCAATTTGAATTTCATGAAATCTTGTAAAAGGAAGGGTTTGTAATTCAAGGGAAAGGTCAAGGATGGTTTTCAAGAGGAGGTCAAGGAAGAATTTGGAAGGGAGGTGTTGAGGAAACTTGTTTTGGTGCCAAAATAAATTCTAGGGATTCACACAAGCATCCACACAAACATTTCAAGAACAAATGCACATGGTGAATTTTGATGCAAGGCTTTTGAAAAAGATTTTCAAGATGACTTTGTAGAAATAAACTATTCAAGTTTTAATTTGTTGTAAAGTTTTAAAAAGTTCAATTTTTTAGTGGATTTGAACAAGATGCAAGACACAGGGTGTTACACAAAGCAAAGATGCTAAAATCAGGGGTGACATTAGGGGTGGGGGCCTAAACCCCCTCCTCCTCGTGTCGTGCCGCTTCTACTGCCGCCACCTCCCACTGCGCTGCTTCTGCTTCTGCCGCCACAGCAGCAA
>NW_027098539.1:0-21978 GCF_019320115.1 Miscanthus floridulus | reverse complement strand
GATAGTAGTGATGATGATGAGCATGCTAGTGATGATGATAGCGATAGCGATGATGATGATTCACCTACATATGATGATCTGTCAAAATACTAAGAAATACACTAAGATCATTAGAAAAGAGTAGAGCTACAAATGAAAAGCTTGATGCTAAAATGATTCACTCTTAGCTAAGTGTGATACATTGGAAAAGGCTAATGATGAGCTTAGAGAAAACTAATGATGCTTATCATCCAAACTCAAGGAGCTCAAATCTTCTAAGAAGAGCTTAAAGATAAATATGATAAACTTGAGTGGGTGCACAATGAACTCATTGTAACACCTCTGGTGTTTGACCTAGCACTAAAATTTGACATGTCATCATATGCATTGCAAAGCATTCATGGAGTAGAAAAATTTTGAATGTATTCACTAAACAAGCTTTATTTCATAATGTTGTTATTTCATGTGATGTGTTTCAAAACCCTAAATAAAGATCATGACCACAAGGGTCAAATTTCATGTGATCATGTGAGGCCATGTGTCTTTTGACTCAAATAACCCTAATGGGCCATGTTATTGGTCAAAAATCAAAGTTAAAGTAAAAGAAAGACAAATCAAATTTGAATTCAAATTCAAATTATAAAAGTCCTTTTTGCCCCTTTTGACTAATTCAAAATCCATGTGGAATTTGGGGTTGAGGCAAAAAGCAAAGTTGAAGATTATATTATGTGGATCAACTTTGGTATTTAAAGTTTTTCAAGTTTACATATAAAATTTGGAGTAATTTTGAAATGATTCAAATACTCAAATGCCACCCAAATTCAAATTTCAAAATGGAAGCAGAATTTGAAAATGTTCCTTGAAGCAAAGTTGTAGAGTTTAAAAAGTTGAGCAACTTTATTTTGGAGATTTTCAACTTCTTTAGAAAATTTGGGAGTAATTTGAAAATAGACTCAGTGGCAGTTCTATAAATAATTCAAAAATCAAGATTTACATCACCGCTTACCGCCGGCGCCACGCCACTGCCGCCGCCGAGCGTTTTGCGTTGCTCCTCATGCCCTGGCACGTCATCATCGCCGTGGCATCTTCGTCGTGTGCTGTCGAAGCCAGACGAGCTCCTCCTGGCTATAAATAGTCGTACCGTCGTCGTCCCTCTCTCCTTTCCTACCTCTGCTCGCCGCGTCGTAGCATCCTAAGTCCAGTAGCATCCAGTAGCTCCACCTCGTCTTTCTGCTCCTCCCAAGCCTGATCGTGTCGCTCCTGGAAGTCCAGCGCCACCGCGTGACGTCGTCTTCCTCAGGACCGGCCGGAGCTCCGCCACCGTCAACCTCACGTGGCCTGGTCATTCCAGAGCATCTCCGTCTTCACGAGCACATCAACGTGTTGGTGGTGAGTCCCTGATCATGTTAATCCCTTCGCTTTAGACGCTACCGTGTTGTAGTCGGTGTTCCACCATGCACCGCCGAGTTCACCGCCGTAGCCGCCATGGCCGGCGAGATACCTTCTCCGGTGTGCCCGCGACTGGTATGAGTGTCGAGATAGGTCCGCGTGTGATGTTGATCGTGTTGATGCCAACCGTATCGCCGGAGCACTCGCCGACGGCGCGAATTGGCCGGTCGGAGTCAGGCAGCGCCGCCGAGCTCGCGCATGAGTCACTGACGGGTGGGGCCACCTGTCAGCGACAGAGAGAGAGAACAGAGAGTTTTTCTAATTTTGATTTTTGAATAGTGCAGCAATTTTCAATTTTGTAGGAATTTATTTACACATCCAAAAATTCTGAAAATTTTGTGTAGCTTCTGTACATGCTCTAGTATGGTTTAAAAATTTGAAACTTGAAATTTGAATAAATTTTTAATGTTCAAATATTCAGTCCATTAATTAAAATGCAATTTCCATGATTTTTGTAGGCCACTGTATAATTCCAAAAATTATGAAATTTTTTTGGTACACTAATTTGTCATGAGGAAGCTTACATAAAATTTTGAGGTCATTTGGAACAAGTTCATTTTTGGGCTTATTCCAAATTAATTCAAAAATAATAAAAGCAAACCCTAAGTGTTTGATTAGTGTTGATCTTGTTTTGGTCATGTTTTGTGACTAGTAGGGTTTCAAGATCCATTTGGTCAAGTCACATGTGTGGTCTTGAGTAGGATTGCAAGTTGGTTTTGTTGGCTTGCAACTGTACCGTGAAAAAATTTTCGGGTGTTTTTACATTTCATGTACCATGAAAGCATCATGTTTACATTATCATCATGTTAAAGCATATGTTATCATTTCATGTAGAACCCGAGAGTGAAACGATTCTAGTTGAGCAAGTTCTGGAAGAATCCCCGGTTGTCACGGGATTGATAATTGTGGTACTGATCCGGAACCTGAGCTCGTCAACGAAGGCAAGCCCCGGTTTATGCATTAAACCATTACCTTGTTTACTTTGAAAAGTTTATCACCTATGTTACTTATTGCATTAAGTTGATTAATTCAAATGTTACCTACTTGATGCATTGCCTACCTTGTTAATTGTTTACCATCCTTGAAGATGTTTTCATTTACAAAGGCGTAGAATGCTTAGTATGCTTTATGGTAGGCTTTCAAAGTAAAAGTTTTGATACAATCAAAGATGGCATACTGGCCAAAGAAAGAAAGAAGGTAGAATGAACTAGAGACTAGTCGGGTGACTTATCTTGAATGTTGGGTAATGTTGCCGACTATGTCGCTTAAAGGCCACTCATTGTGGATCTTCTGAACGAGACACTTTGTAGTACTGGTCACATACTCCGGTAAGCCTACTTCGGCTAATCCGATACTAAGACGAATGCCCACGCACTGGGAGTGGAGAGATGGCGGGAGTAGCGTGTATCCTTCCTCGTGGGCCTGGAATTGTGGCCGATTTGAGGTGGGCTAGTGCTCTCGGCGTGGCGTGGAGGACGGCTTAGTAAGTAGGAGTACCGATAGCGAGGTTGATAGAATGTACGAAGATTAAGTTCGACAGATGGCGTGTGATAAGGAAGTCCCAGCTGTGGATCGTTGAAATCAATTCGAAGTGCCGGTGCTCCGTGTGGATATGGAGACTCAGGTTCATTACGAAGTCAATGAGGACCTGGTGAATTGACGAAGATATAAGAAAAATAAATGGAATGAGAAGGAATGGAATATGGGCAATGTACATTTAGTTGATATACAATGAACTAAAAGACTTAAGGGGTAAAACGTTGAAAATTAGGAATAAGCATAGTAAGGGCGTTTTGGGCAAGGAACTTGGAATCTTGCTACAGTCCTTACCTTGTCCCCAAACCCCTGCAATCTCTAGAGCCTTACAAACACCCCTGGATACGTCGGGTTAGTCCTTGTTGAGTACCGTATTGTACTCAGGGTTGTGTAACCCTTGTGGCAGGTGAGTCGCATGCGCAGGCTTGTTTGGTCCCTGCTGCATGTCGGTGTTTGAAGTCAATGACGATGAGGAGTATGAATGGCCTTGGACAGGCCACTAGTTTGTATGAATAAATAAAGTTAATGTAATATTATCCCGCTACTATGGTTGTATGACACTTATGGTATTGTAATTTTGAAAACAACTGGTTTGTAAACTATGTTATCCTTAAGACTTCCGCTATCTTTTACTCTGATGTATATATTTGAATAAATCTGTTGTAATCTGCAATGACTGTGATTGGGATCCTGTTTGAAAAAGAGAATCGTGGATGATTCGGGTTCCCGAGGACACCCGACAGACCTGTTGAAGTTGTGGGAACTCGTTGTACGCTATCGAAGGTCTGTTAAGACAACGATAGGTGCATGTGGGCCCGATTTCTTAGGAGGTTCTGCCACAGCTGGTATCAGAGCAGGTTCCCATCTAAGATCATTGTAGGTTACTTTGGAAAACCTTCAAATGATTTGGATCAAGAAAGTAAACTGATATTTTAAAGTTCAAATTTCTTTCTTCTTACCTTTGATCTAGACTCAATCCTGTCTTATTTGAAAGTTTGTGGCGGATAATATGATTAGGTTTGTCCTATGTATTAAAAATCTAGTACTTATGATTATATAATCTTTTGTACTTAGATTCAGTAAGATCGATTCATGCATCATGCTTGAGCACCTTGCATAATTAATTCCCCTTAATAGTGGTTGGGTAAGTAATGTCAATCCCATTCTTGCTAACCTCCATTATCCTCAAGCTATTCTTATAGTCCTACCTAAATCCTACAGGCTATGGCAAAGACCAAGAAAACCGCACGCAAGTCCACCGGACCTCATGGAGTCCCTCAGTCACCAGTTGGCACCAAGAAACCACGAGCTTGGTGAAGGTAGTGCCAAGACCCTAGGAGATGAAGGATCTTCAAGCAACCCCGCCAACATCGAGAACCTTAACAAGGAGCTCAACACTCTTCGTCGAGCTCATGCCAAAGATCAAGAAGAGCTGGCGGAAATGCAAAGGGGCATCACCATGACCATGGAGCTGCGGAATGAAGCCTGGACACGAGAGGATGCGGCCAATGAACGCGTCCATGAGTTGGAGTTCTACGTAGAAGACCTAGAGATGGACAATGCCATTCTTCATGAGAATGTCCACATGTTGTACGCTCAACTTCATCCTCCTCATGGGGATGGTGAAGTTACGATGAAGAAATGATTGTAGCTCTAGGAGAAGTCGAGAATGAAGAAGAGGAGGAGGATCCTGAGGAGTTAGTGTTACTTCTCAGATGAAGATGAGGTTTCGTCCGATATGGCACGGATGCCGAAGACTTGAAGAGCTTAGAGTAGTAATAGTTCCTTTACTGCTTTCCTAGAAAACCAGGTTGTCTTGTGGGATACAAGACATGTAATATAAATAAGGACCCTTTGTAGCATGAAACCTTTTAAATGCTTTTCAATAAAGAATAATGTAAGTAAACGTGTTTCTCTAACAGATGCCTCGTCCTATCACCCGAACTGGTGCTAGTGGCTCGCATGACGATGATGATTGCCCAAATCCCTCCACCAATGCCTTCGACTATGGCAGATGCCATAGCCGCATCTCGTCATATGCAACGGCAGAGAATGCTAGGCTATTAAGGGAATTGGCGCTAGAACCTAGCAGGCACCATACCCTAATCATGCCGTCGTAATAATGGAAATGACGAGTCAACCTATGTGGATTTTACTGACACACGTCCGCCTGTGTTCTCTAAGGCAGAAGAACCTTTAGAAGCTAGACGATTGGCTTAGGAACAATAGAGCAAAAGTTTGAAGCTGATTCAGCTGTACCGAGGTTCAGAAACCAAGGTTTGCGGCATCAGCAACTCCGAGGAGCTGCTGGTGCCTGGTGGGCAAATTTGGTAGTCAGTACAGCCCTGCTGGTCACCAAATCAACTGAGAGGGAGTTCAAGGATGCCTTCAGGGCACACTATATCTAGACGGTGTGATGACCATGAAGTTAGAAGAGTTCTTGGCTCTTAAGCAAGGGGAGCACCCAGGTGATGCATTATGTTGGGCTTTTAAACCACCTGTCCTAGTATGCTATTGAGTATGTGAATACTGACAGGAAGAAAAAGAATCATTTCTTAGAGGCCTGGAACACTAAACTTCAGACCATGATGGCAACTTGTGGTAACGCAACTTACCACTGAGACAATCAACATTGCTATCGCTTCGAGGAGAATTACCGCCGACATAAGGAGGCGAAGAAGAAGAAAATATTTGCTTCTGGATTCGTCGAGTGGAAAGCGTCAGAAGATAGTCTACCATCCTCAGAATCATGGCCGTGCATCATTCCACCCACAACAAGGCCAAAGCAGGCAGCAGATCTTATTCGCCCTGCAACTAATACGCCTTATACTCATCAAGCACCGCAGCAGCAGCAAAATAATAACAAATAATGCAAACCGCAATGCTACTCCCCAGAATCACAATTTTCCATGCTATAATTGTGGTAAACCCGGACAATTTTTCCTCGAGAATGTCCCTATCCTAGGAAGAACAATCCTGATGCACCCAAAGCCCCTGTTAATCAAGCTCAGAATCAGTACAAGGGCAATGCTCAGAACAATCAGAAGGGTCAGGCTGAGAAGAAAACTGGACGGGTCTTCTATACTCAAGTGGAATCTATTCCAGAAGGAGAACCAGTTATGATGGGTATGTTTCCCATTGCTAAGCATCCTGCAATTACCTTATTTGATTCTGGTGCATCCCATACATTCATCAATCGTACATTTGTTGTGAAGCATGGGATAGCTATTGGGGAAACAAAAGAACCCTATCATATACAGTCGCCTGGGGGATGAATCTGTACAAGGGAGGTAGTTCAGCATGTACCTATTGATTTGGGAGGTTATGAGTTCCCTACCAATATGCTGATATTAAAGGATCAAGATATAGATGTGATCCTTGGTATGAATTGGTTAACTCAACATCGGGGCTATCATAGATGTCCTGCGTAGAACCATAAGGGTAAATGCACCTGGCAGCAAAACCCAACTTCTCATCCAACTTCCCTTTCCTAAGAGTACAGTGGAAACAGTCTGTGCAACTATTGTTGAAGGAGCCGAGAAAATTTCAGTGGTATGTGAGTTTACGGATGTCTTTCCCGATGATCTGCCTGGTCTGCCACCAGACCGAGACGTAGAGTTCAGAATTGATCTGAAACAGGGACAGCACCAGTGTCCAGAAGAGCATATAGGATGCCACCCAAAGAACTAGCAGAATTAAAAATGCAACTACAAGAGTTGTTAGACAAGGGTTTCATTCAACCCAGTTCATCACCTTGGGGATGCCCTGCTATCTTCGTGAAGAAGAAGGACCAAACCTTAAGGTTATGTGTTGACTATCGGCCGTTAAATGAAGTCACCATCAGAACAAATACCCCTTACCCCGAATTGATTTGCTTTTTGATCACTTGCGGGAGCTAAGGTATTCTCGAAGATAGACTTAAGATCAGGGCTATCACCAGATTAAGATCAGGATGTGAAGATGTGCCGAAGACAAGCGTTTACTACCTCGATATGGTACTATATGAGTATCTAGTCATGTCTTTTGGGCTGACCAATGCCCCGGCTCATTTCATGTACCTGATGAACTCAGTTTTCCATGCCTGAGTTGGATAAGTTGTCGTGGTGTTCATTGATGACATTCTTATCTATTCTAAGAGCAAAGAGGAACATGCGGAACATCTCCATATTGTTCTACAAAGATTAAGAGATCACCAACTATATGCCAAATTCAGCAAATGTGCATTTTGGTTAGAGGAAGTACAATTTCTGGGTCATGTGCTATCTGCTGAAGGTATAGCTGTTGATCCGAGCAAGGTAGAAGAAGTCCTTAACTGGAAAGCACCTACCACTGTTCATCAAGTTCGTAGTTTTCTAGGGTTGGCAGGGTATTATCGTCGGTTCATCCTGACTTCTCCAGAATTGCGAAGCCAATTACTGGATTGTTGAAAAATCAAACTAAGTTGTATGGTCAACAGAATGTGAAGAGGCCTTTCAGACATTGAAGAAGTTGCTGACAACTGCACCAGTATTAGCACAACCTGATATCGAGAGGGCCATTTGATATCTATTGTGATGCATCTGGAATTGGTATTGGCTGTGTTCTGATGCAAGAAAGGTCAGAGTCATAGCATACGCTTCCAGACAACTCAAGAAGCATGAAGAACATTATCCCACCCATGATCTTGAATTAGCTGCTGTTGTTCATTCACTCAAGATTTGGGCGACATTATTTATTGGGCAATATATGTCATATCTATACGGATCACAAAAGTTTGAAATACATCTTCACCTCAGTCAGAGTTGAATATGAGGCAAAGAAGATGGTTGGAACTTATTAAAGATTATGATTTAGAAGTGCACTTATCATCCGGGCAAGGCTAATGTGGTTGCCGATGCCCTGAGTCGCAAGGAGTCATTGTCATTGCCTAATTGTAGAACCTATGCAGCGAACATTGTGTCAAGAGATGGAGCATCTGATTTACAAATCATAGAACAAGGTTCCCTGTCCAATATTGTAGTTGAGTCCACTATCAAGATCAAATCATTGCTGCTCAACAGAAAAGTAAGGGCATAGCCCATATTAAGGATAAAGTCAGATCTAGGAGACCAACATGTTTCAAGATTGATGAATCAGATGTCATATGGTTCAAGGATAGATTGGTAGTACCCAAAAAATCTAGGAGCTGCGAAAGCAGATTCTTGATGAAGCTCATTCTACAAGATACTCCATTCATCCGGGTAGCAACAAAATGTATCATGACTGAGAAAGAGATATTGGTGGACCAAAATGAAAATAGAAATAGCTCAATATGTAGCCAAGTGTGATATTTGTCAGAGAGTCAAAGCGGTTCATATGAAGACTGCAGGTCCATTACATTCGTTGCCAGTTCCATCTTGGAAGTGGGAAGATATTTGTATGGACTTCATCGTGGGATTGCCCAGGACATCTGCAGGCTACAATTCAATATGGGTTTTGTTGATCGCTAACCAAGATAGCTCATTCTTACCAGTCAGAGATAAATATCGAGCGGAAGCAGTATGCCAAGCTTTATCTTGATAGAATCTTCAGTCTGCATGGAGCACCCAAGACCATTGTCTCTGACAGAGGGTCATTGTTCATATCCAAGTTTTGGAAAAGTCTACATGAGTCTTTAGGGAACTAAACTTATCCGTAGTTCTGCTTATCATCCGCAAACAGATGGACAGACTGAAAGGGTAATCAAATTCTTGAAGATATGTTAAGAGCATGTGTCCTTTCCTTTGGTGCTAAATGGGATGAATGCCTTCCCTTAGCTGAATTCTCAGTATAACAATAGCCATCAAGAGAGCATTAAAATGGCACCATTCGAAGCACTGTATGGCCGTAGGTGCCAGACACCTTTAAATTGGTCAGAAGCTGGAGAACGTTGGTTCTTTGGACCGGAATGTGGTCAAGGAAGCTGAAGAGAAAGTTAAACTCATACAAGCCAATATGAAGGTAGCTCAATCCGACTAGAAAAGCTATGCTGATAAGAGGAGACGACCGCTAGAATTCAAAGTGGGAGATTATGTCTACCTCAAGGTATCACCGATGAAAGGAGTTCATCGTTTTGGGATTCGGGGAAAGTTGGCCCCCGTTATGTCGGTCCTTTTCAGATCCAACAACGATGTGGACCAGTCGCCTATCGCGTCAAGCTACCAGATCACATGTCAGCGGTGCATGATATCTTTCCATGTATCTCAGTTAAGAAGGTCTTCAAGTACCTGACCAAGAGATCGACTTTGGTGATGTAGAACTAGAACCTGATTTGACTTATGCCGAGTACCCCATTAGAGTCTTAGATCAGAAAGATCGAGTCACTCGGAGACGTACAGATCAAGTTCTACAAGTACAATGAATCAACACACTGAAGATGAAGCTACTTGGGAGTCCGGAGGATTACTTAGAAGAGAACTTTTCCTGACTCTTCGCTTCTATCTAGTTGCAATACCTTGTCTATATTGTAACTTGTCTCTTTTGTCAACAGAATGGAACACCCTCCCTCACTAGCCTTTTGAATAAAGTTTGAATGTGTTAGCTTGACACATTTCCTTTTCCATTACTTAGCCTTAAGTTTTAATCTCGGGACGATATTTCTTTAAGGGGAAGGGTGTGTAACACCTCCTGTGTTTTGACCTAGCCATAAAATTTGACATGTCATCATATGCATTGCAAAGCATTCATATAGTATAAATTTTGAATGCATTCACTAAATAAGGTTTATTTCATAATGTTGTTATTTCATGTGATGCTGATTCAAAACCCTAAATAAGATCCTGACCTACAAGGGTCAAATATTCATGTGATCATGTGAGGTCATGTGTCATTTGACTCAAATAACCCTAATGGGCCATGTTACTGGTCAAAAATCAAATTAAGTAAAAGGAAGACAAATCAAATTTGAATTCAAATTCAAATTATAAAAGTCCTTTTTGCCCCTTTTGACTAATTCAAAATCCATGTGGAATTTGGGGTTGAGGCAAAAAGCAAAGTTGGAGATTATTTTATGGATCAACTTTGGTATTCAAAGTTTTTCAAGTTTACATATAAAATTTGGAGTAATTTTGAAATGATTCAAATGCTCAAATGCACCCCAAATTCAAATTTCAAAATGGAGGCAGAATTTGAAAATGTTCCTAGAAGCAAAGTTGTAGAGTTTGAAAAATTGAACAACTTTCATTTTTGGAGATTTTCAACTTCTTTAGAAAATTTGGAGTAATTTGAAAAATAGACTCAGTGGCAGTTCTGTAAATATTCAAAAATCAAGTTTACATCACCGCTTACGCCGGCGCCACCACTGCCGCCGCCGAGCGTTTTGCGCCGCTTCCTCGCGCCCTGGCACGTCATCATCCGTGGCATCTTCGTCGTGTGCTGTCGAAGCCAGACGAGCTCCTCCCGGCTATAAATAGCCGTACCGTCGTCGTCCCTCTCTTCCTTTCCTGCCTCTGCTCGTCGCCGACGACCTCACTGCGCTCATGAAATTCTCGCCGTCGTAGCATCCTAAGTCAGTAGCATCCGCCAGTAGCTCGCCTCGTCTTTCTGCTCCTCCCAAGCCTGATCGTGTTGCTCCTGGAAGTCCAGCGCCACCGCGCGACGTCGTCTTCCTAGGACCGGTCGGAGCTCCGCCACCGTCAACCTCACCATGGCCAGGTCATTCCAGAGCATCTCGTCTTCACCGAGCACATCAACGTGTTGGTGGTGAGTCCTGATCGTGTTAATCCCTTCGCTTTAGACGCTACCGTGTTGTAGTCGGTGTTCCACCGTGCACCGCCGTGAGTTCACCGCCGTAGCCGCCATGGCCGGTGAGATACCTTCTCGGTGTGCCCACGACTGGTATGAGTGTCGAGATAGGTCCGCCGTGTGATGTTGATCGTGTTGATGCCAACCGTATCACGGAGCACTCGCCGACGGCGTGAATTGGCCGGTCGGAGTCAGGCAGCGCCGCTGAGCTCGCATATGGTCACTGACGGGTGGGGCCGACCTGTCAGCGACAGAGAGAGAGAACAGAGAGTTTTTCTAATTTCTGATTTTTGAATAGTGCAGCAATTTTTCAATTTTGTAGGAATTTATTTACACATCCAAAAATTCTGAAAAATTTTGTGTAGCTTATGTACATGCTCTAGTATGGTTTAAAAATTTGAAACTTGAAATTTGAATAAATTTTTAATGTTCAAATATTAGTCCATTAATTAATAATTGTAATTTCCATGATTTTTGTAGGCCACTATATAGCTCCAAAAATTATGAAATTTTTTTGGTACACTAATTTGTTATGAGGAAGCTTACATAAAATTTTGAGATCATTTGGAACAAGTTTATTTTTGGGCTTATTTCAAATTAATTAAAAATTGAATAAAAGCAACCCTAATTGTTAGGGTTAGGGTTTAATTTTGTTTGGGTCATGTGTGTGTGACCAGTAGGGTTTCAAGATTAGTTTGGTCAAGTCACATCTATGATCCTTGATGGTAGATTTATAAGTTGGTTTTATTGGCTTGCAACTGTACCGTGAAGGAAAATCGTATTCGGGGTGTTTTTACATTTCATGTACCATGAAAGCATCATGTTTACATTATTATCATATAAGGCATATGTTATCGTTGTAGAACCCGAGATGAAACGATTCTAGTTGAGCAAGTCCTAGAAGAATCCCCGGATGTCACGGGATTTGATAATTGTGGTACTGATCCCGGTTTATGCATTAAACCCTTACCTTATTTACTTTGAAAAGTTTATCACCTATGTTACTTATTGCATTAAGTTGATCAATCCAAATATTACCTACTTGATGCATTGCCTACCTTGTTACTTGTTTACCATCCTTGAAGATGTTTTCATTTACAAAGGCGTAGAATGCTTAGTATGCTTTATGGTAGGCTTTCAAAGTAAAAGTTTCGATACAATCAAAGATGACATACTGGCCAAAGAAAGAAAGAATGTAGAATGAATTAGAGACTAGTCGGGTGACTTATCTTGAATGTTGGGTAAGGTTGCCGGCTATGTCGCTTAAAGGCCACTCATTGTGGATCTTCTGAACGAGACACTTTGTAGTACTGGTCACATACTCCGGTAAGCCTACTTCGGCTAATCTGATACTAAGACGAATGCCCACGCACTGGAAGTGGAGAGATGGGGGAGTAGCGTGTACCCTCATGGCTGGAATGTGGCCAGATTTGAGGTGTGTTGTGCTCTCGGGTGGCGTGGAGACAGCTTAGTATAGGAGGATCCAGTAGCGAGGTTGAATATGCAAGATTAAGTTCTATATATGTCGTGTGATAAGGAATCCCCAGCTGGGACTTGAATCAATTCGAATTGCCGGTGCTCCATGGATATGGAGACTCGATTCATTACAGTAGCAATGTAGGACTGGTGAATTACTAAAATATGAGAAAGAATGGAATGAGAAGGAATGGAATATGGGAAATGTACATTAGTTGAGATAATGAACTAAAAGGACTTAGGGGTAAAATTTGAGAATAGGATAAATATAGTAAGCTTTTGGCAAAGGACTTTAAATTTGCTACATCCTTACCTTGTCCCAAACCCCTGCATCTCTAAAGTCTTACACCCCGTTTTGTCAAGTTAGTCTTGTTGAGTACATTTGTACTCAGGGTTTGTTAACCCTTGTTGCAGGTGAGTCGCATGCGCAGGCTTATTTTGGTCCCTGCTGCATGTCTGTGTTTGAAGTCAATGACGATGAGGAGTGATGAATGACCTTTGGACAAGGCACTAGATTGTATGATAAATAAAGTTAATGTAATATTATCCCGCTACTATGGTTGTATATCACTTATGGTATTGTAAGTTTGAAAACAACTGGTTTGTAACCTATATTACCTTAAGACTTCCGCTATCTTTTACTCTGATGTATATTTGAATAAACTGTTGTAATCTGCAATGACTGTGATTAGGATCCTATTTGAAAAGAGAATCGTGGATGATTCGGGTTTCCCGAGGACACCCGACAGACCTGTTGAGTTGTTGGGAACTCGTGAACGCTATTCGAGGTCTGGTAAGACAATGATAGGTGCACGTGGGCTCAATTTCTTAGGAGGTTCTACCACACTTATCACTAGCCACAACAAGCTAAAAGATGAATACACTACTCTTAAGATTAATCATGATACTCTTATTATTGCTCAAGAATTTTACCAAATAAGCCACATGATGCTACTAACCATGTTATCAAGATTGATATAGCTAATTCATATGATGATTTAATTGATGAGAGCATTGAGCATGGATCTAGTAGCAAAGGCAAGTAAGTGGTTGAGTGCAATGACTATGATGAGTATGTCAAGCTCAAGAGTGATAATGAGAAGCTCATGAAAGATCTTGAAGAGATGAAAAGCCACAACATCATTGTGCTAGAAACTCTTGATCATGACAAAGAGTTGATCCTTGAGAATGAGAAGCTCAAGAAGAAAACAAGAAGCTCAAGGAAGAGAAGACAATGATGTTCTCAAGGAATAGAACAAGAAGCTCAAGATGGAGAAAGAGCATCTCAAGATGGGATTGAGCAAGTTTGCTAGAGGCAAGCATCTCCAAAGTGAGCTACTTATGAACACCATCATGAAGATGGATAGAAGTGGCATTGGATATGTAGCAAGTGTAGAGAAGAAGAAGGCTCAAGCTCAACAATAATAATCAAAGCCAAAGCCAAAGCCAAAGAGATGTTTTAAGTGTGGACAAGAAGGCCACTTTGCTCATGAGTGTCAAACTCCACCGCCACAACCCTTGCCCAAGCATGCTAGACCCTTTGCTTTCAATGCTCACTATATGCTTAGAAAAGATTCTAGTGGAAAGATGAAAGTCATGTTCTTAGGCCCCCCAACAAGAGTAGACCTAAGAAGATTTGGGTGGCTAAGTCACTTGTTGAGAAGGTGAAGGGTCCTCAACAAGTTTGGATTTCTAAAGCTTGAATCTCTTATGTGTAGGTGAACTACAAGACCGGTGGAAATCATTGGGTTATTAATAGTGGTTGCACTCAACATATGACTGGTGACCCTCGTATGTTCACCTCACTAGATGAAGAGATAGATGGACAAGAGAAAATAATATTTGGAGATAATTGAAAGGGTAAGGTTAAATGATTGGGCAAAGTGGCAATATCAAATGATCATTCCATCTCCAATGTGCTCTATGTTGCTTCATTGAGTTTCAACTTGCTATCTGTTGGACAATTGTGTGATCTTAGCTTCCAATGCTTGTTCACCGAGAAGGAGGTTGTTGTATCCAAGGTAGATGACAATCAAGTGATATTCAATGGATTTAGATACAACAACTTATATCTAGTTGACTTCATCTCTGAAGATGCTAATTTGAAGACTTGCCTATTCACCAAAACAACACTTGGGTGGCTATGGCATAGAAGACTTGCTCATGTTGGGATGAGCTCACTCAAGAAGCTTATGAAGAATGATTTGGTAAGAGGGTTGAAGGATATGAAGTTTGAGAAGGACAAGCTTTGTAGTGCATGTCAAGTCGGCAAGCAAGTTGCAAATACTCATCCAACCAAAGCTTTCATGTCAACCATAAGAGTCCTAGAACTCCTACATGTGGATTTATTTGGACCAACTACATACAAGAGTTTGGGAAGAAATCTCTATTGTCTTGTGATTGTGGATGATTATTCAAGGTATACATGGGTGTTTTTCCTTCATGACAAATCCGAAGTTGCATCTTGCTTCAAGAAGTTTGCCAAGAGAGCTCAAAATGAATTTGAAGTGAAGCTCAAGAAGATTAGAAGTGATAATGGCAAAGAATTTGACAACACAAACATTAAAGCTTATTGTGATGAAGTTGGGATCAAGCATAAAGTCTCCATAACTTATACTCCTCAACAAAATGGTGTAGTTGAGAGGAAGAACCGGACTTTGATCACTCTTGCAAGAACAATGCTAGATGAGTACAACACCCCGAAGCTCTATGGGTGGAAGCAATCAACACCATATGCTACGCATCAAACAGCCTATTCCTTCAAAAGTTCCTTGGTAAGACACCTTATGAGTTGCTCAATGGGAAGAAGCCAAATATCTCCTTCTTTAGGGTGTTTGGTTGCAAATGCTATATCTATAAGAAGTGGCAACACCTAGGGAAGTTCCAAAGATATTGTGATATTGATTTTCTTGTTGGTTACTCATCAAAGTCCAAAGCATATAGAGTATTTAATCATGCCACCGGCTTGGTTGAAGAAACATATGATATGGAATTTGATGAATCTAACGGCTCCCAAGGAGCACATGAGAATCTTGATGATGTAGGTGATGAACCATTGAGGGAGGCTATAAAGAATATTCCGGTGGGAGACATCAAGCCAAAAGATGATGAAGATAATGTACAAGTCATTGATCAACCCTCTTCATCAAGTGTGCCACAAGATGGTGAAAAAGATAGGAGCATAGAAAATGAAGATACTCATATCTCTCATGAGCAAATGGTGGTACAAGCACAAGATGTTGATGCTGTACAACCTCCTCCCCAAGTGGTCAATAGAAGAAAACACCTCTCCTACAAGATCATCCACAAGATTTTATCATAGGGAGTCCATCAAAGGGAGTAATAACTCGATCTCAAAAACTTACTTCATTTATTGCTCATCACTCTTTTATCTCTTGCTATGAGCCTACCAAAGTAGAAGAAGCTCTTAAAGATCCAGATTGGATCAATGCCATGCATGAAGAGTTGAACAACTTCACTCGCAATGAAGTTTGGACTCTTGAAGAACGACCAAAAGTGCAAGAGTCATTGGAACAAAGTGGGTGTTCCGCAACAAGCAAGATGATCAAGGTGTTGTTATGAGGAATAAGGCAAGACTAGTTGCAAAGGGGTTCTCTCAAGTTGAAGGTTTGGATTTTGGAAAGACCTTTGCACCGGTTGTAAGATTAGAAGCCATCCGTATCCTTCTTGCATATGCATCACATCATGAAATGAAACTATATCAAATGGATGTGAAAAGTGCATTTTTAAACGGCTTTATTAATGAACTAGTCTATGTTGATCAACTCCTAGGTTTGAAGACCCTAGATATCCTAATCATGTTTATAGGTTGTCCAAGGCATTATATGGGCTTAAACAAGCCCCAAGAGCGTGGTATGAGTGTCTTTGGGACTTCCTCATTGAGAAGGGCTTCACCATTGGGAAGGTCGATACCACACTATTCACCAAGAAGCTTGATGGGCATATCTTCATTTGTCAAGTATATGTTGATGATATCATCTTTGGATCATCAAATGAAGACTCATGCAAAGAGTTTGGTGAATTGATGTCGAAGGAGTTCGAGATGTCCATGATTAGTGAGCTTATATTCTTTCTTGGTTTTCAAGTCAAGCAAATGAAAGAAGACATCTTCATCTCTCAAGAGAAATACACAAAAGATATTCTCAAGAGATTCAAGATGGATGAATGTAAGCCAATCAAGACACCAATGCCTACCAATGGACATCTCGACCTAGATGAGGGAGGTAACCCGATTGATCAAACTCTCTACCATTCTATAATTGGTAGCTTGTTATACTTAACCGCATCTAGGCCCAACATCATGTTTAGTGTGTGTATATGTGCTAGATTTCAAGCTAGTCCTAAGGAAACACATTTAATTGCCGTAAAAAGAATCCTTAGGTATCTTAAACACACACCAAGCATTGGTCTTTGGTATCCCAAAGGAGCTATATTTGAGTTAGTTGGCTATTCCGATTCGGATTATGCTGGATGCAAAGTGGATAGAAAGAGCACATCTAGAGGGTACCATTTGCTTGGTAGATCACTTGTGCCTTGGTCCTCCAAGAAATAAAATAGTATGGCTTTGTCCACCGCCAAAGCGGAATACATTCCCGCAGGTGCTTGTTGTGCATAAATTTTATACATGAAATAAACTTTGCTAGACTATGGTGTAGTTCTAGAAAAAGTACCTCTTTTATGCGACAATGAAAGTGCGGTAAAACTTGCAAATAATCTGGTTCAACACTCTCGCACCAAGCACATAGATATCCGCCATCACTTTCTAAGAGATCATGTTGCTAAAAATGATATATCACTAGAAAGTGTAAGAACCGAAGATCAATTAGCGGATATCTTCACTAAACCGCTAGATGAGGCTACATTTTGTAGATTGCGGAATGAGCTCAATGTACTTGACTTTAGCAACTTCACTAAAAATTAAACTTGTGTTGTCCCTTGCATTCATTGTAATATACAACATGTTTAATTTTTGGCAATGCATATAGGGCTTGTCTAACATGGTTAAGATAACCGTCGAAAAGCGTGTAAAGAAGCTTAACCTTGGATCAAACTTGACAAGTAACTAGATTTACTTACAAGTATTGCATATGCATGAATGTTGGTTTGTCGTTTTGTTCTATTTGCCCTCTTATTGCCTATTTTTTTAAAAAGAATTATAGCCTAAGGCAACATATTTTGAAAAATATGAGGGTTTGAGAGAGGTCACAAACATCAGTCCCAATTGGTGTTTATTTGGATCTTATTCAAGTTGGGACTTGATTGGAAATAGGCAGCACGATGGAACTTTGAAGATTTGCTGGAAAAGGTGCATCGGACGCTGCTGTCCAGCGTCCGGTCAGTTCACAGGAGGTGAACTGCTGGTGAAGGAGTGACCAGACGCTGCGTTTGTGCGTCCGGTTAGGAAGGGATCCAGCGTCTGGTCGATTGAAGAAGGAACAGGCTCTACTGACCGAACCCTACCTGCGTCTGGTCATGGACCACCGGACACGTCTGGTCCCGATTCTAGAGGAATTGGACCTCTCTAGAATTGACCGGACTCTGGATGGTAGCGTCCGGTCGCTACCACCGGAGCATCCGGTCAGTGGATTTCACGCGACATTGGGACTCCTTCTCCGTTTCCTTATCTATCGCATTTGGGGACCTATTGTATTCATTCTACCGTACCCCTTGGTAAACCTATTCAGCCGAGCCCTAGCTAGCGCCGCCGTTCCCGTGCCCAAGCCACCGCGCCACCACACGACTCCACCGCACCGCCGTAGCCCCGTGCCGAGCTCCTTGCGCCAGCCACACATGCCACATGCCTCCCCTGCCTGCACTCGCCCCTGCCTCGCTCGCCACCGCCCGCCGCAGAGGAGCCCGCAGCCGAGCCTCTCGTGCATCACAGTCCGCCAAGCGAGTCCCTGCGTGCTCGCCTGACTCGAGTGCCTCCAGTGTGACTCAGCGCCGCCGTGGCTTCTCTGCCCACCGAGTGCAGCTACCGTGCCTTAGCTCTCCCTCCTTGCTGGTAGGGCAAATTCGTTTTTTCTCAAATTGCTTCGCGTATGACCTAAGTCAATCTCAATGCATTGACCTAAATCATCCAGGGCCGCCAAATTCTTCAAGGTGGTTCGCGATCCCTAACCCTAGTCGCATTCAAGGTTCCCCACGTGACGTCTTCTCTTTTCTTCGGATCGCTGGTCGTGCAGGTAGCTTGTCCATCGTCTCAATTTCGCACCTACATTGCTTGCTTCCTAGGTCTTTTGCATCTAGTAGATATATTATATTTATTCATATATCCATCTATTCTATCGTGCAGCGAGTCGGTGCCGTTGAGGTTCTTGTGGCAGTTGGTAGTCAACTCGGAGCCAAGCTCGTGAGTAAGGATCGAGACCAAGCCTCGGGAGTGTCAGTTTGATAGTTGATCTTCACCAGCAGTAGTTCATCCTCTTGTTAGATCAGATGGCTCGCACCAAGAACGTTGGTGGTGGCCCAGGTGATGATGACCAGAGGCCCCCGCCTTGCAAGCCTGCAGGACCGAAAGGCAAAGCAACAAAGCAAGTGACATCCAAGAAGTGCAAGTACCCCGATGCAGAGACAGCGAGAGTAGCAGCTATTGCAGAGGCCGCAGAGCGTGCCGAGAGAGGCGGTGCCCGTAGTGGAGTCGTCATAGCAGATCAGCTGGCACCAGACGCACAGGATAGACTAAGGGAGATTGAGCGACTTCATGGTAGTCCACCTGGGACTATCATGATGGCAGGACATCATCTGGCTATTGAGGAGCCTCAGCGTCAGGGGGAGTCTCAGTAGGAGCCACAACAGCAGCCCCACCAGCAGAGCCTCAGCCAGCTCAGGACACTTAGGAGGGCCAGCAGGCCGAGGAGACCGAGCCGGCACCCTAGCTTCACCGCTCTAGTCATACCAGTGCTATAGTCCAGCGAGGCCAGCTACACAGCCTAGGGGTTCACGCCCACCGCCCAGACCACATGATCCGCCTCTAGTGGTACATCTTGACTTGAGGGTCGCCATAGCCAGACAGGTTCACTAGCTGAGGTTTGTTGAGTTCGATGCGTGGTTCCCTCTGAGGAGGGATGAGAGAGTAGCTGAGGGGTTCTACACGCCGCTCCAGGAGGATTTCTATAATGCCTATCTCAATAGTGGGATATTGTTCAGATCTCAGAGAGTCTGCAGTTTAGAGTCTATTGTGGCAGCAGCTGGAGAGCACATCCGCCCCTACTTGTCATATTTGCTGAGGCTCATAGAACTGATTGGCCAAATAGGAGTATATGTACCATCTTGGGTCCGGTAGTTTTATGCTTCACTCTACGTTGATCCGCATCACAACTTCATTCACTTTACATTCAACGATAGAGACTACAGGGTGATGAGTTTCAGGGCCTAGGAGATACTAAGGCTACAGGATCAGCCTATCAAGTTGCATGAGGTATGCTATGGACAACAGGAGCCTCCTAGGCGTCCTCATGGAGGGATAGTGCCCCCTACAGATCTGGTGCGACATTGCTTCAAGGAGCCCTTTGGTGAGGGGTCGAGTAGGAACCCTAGTGACCTGACTCCTACAGCACGAGTGCTAGAGGCTATTATCAGCAGGACACTGCTTCCTAGGTTGGGATACAGGGAGGGTCTGACTCGCTTACAGCTATGGCTCCTCAATGCCTTGATGCAGCAGACCGTGTTTGACATATGGGACCTCCTTCTATCAGAGATGGAGGATACTATTGCTGAGGTCTTCAAGGGTCATAGACAGCTTCCTTATACATATTGGGTCACATTCTTGATGCTCAAGTTTGTGCAGGTCAGGACCCCTGAGATGGTTGCAGAGTACAAGACTACCACCATAGAGTTTCCCACATATAACATGGCACAAAGGATTAGGCACAGCACTCCACAGGCACCCGCTTAGCCCAGTCGTCGTCTAGATGTTCCAAAGTCAGCAGCTCAGCAGGACGAGATCATTAGAGGCATAGCCGCTACAGAGGAGGAGTAGCTTGAGGCACAACAGGGGATGACCGAGTCTAGTGACAGTTCGGATGATGACTATCTGCCGATTCCTCAGATGCCTCCACGCAGACATGATGCAGAGGCCAACAGTTCTAGCTTAGCTCCACCAGCACCACAGACAGACCCTGCATTGATTGCCATTCTTGAGCAGATGTAGCAGGATCAGGCACGATAAGCACAGGAGACCGCTGCCAACTTTGTATAGTTCTAGGCTCGTCAGGACGAGTTCTAGAGGCAGCAGCAGCTTCTCCAGCAGCAGCAGCAGCAGATGCATCAGTAGCAGATACTCATGTAGCAGCAGCTTATGGGCTTTATATAGCATGTAGTGATAGCACTTGGGGCCCCACTGCCATAGCCTTCGCCCTAGCTTGCTCAGCCTGCCACCACTTCGACGACTCCAGCTATACAGCCCAGTGGGCTTCAGAGTTAGGGACAGCCTCCAGCTCAGTTTGCTTCACCTACAGTTCAGGTGTCTCAGTGGTTGTCCTCACCGGTGGTTGCCCCGTAGTTCACTCCATATCACATGGGCTTCTCACCAGAGCAGCCACCCTCACTTTTTGTGCCTAACACATCAGTCTCCAGGAGTCTTAGAGCATCTTTCAGCGAGCTGACCGGCATGCCTTCACTGCCTCATATGCATACCACCGGTCCTTCTACAATAGCTCTAGTCGTAGTGACTACTCAGAGGCTCCCCTCATCTATCGCCTCTTCAGATCGTACGATAGACGTACTAGCAGCTTCACATGCAGCACCTGCCCCAGCTCAGACCTAGACCGCTTCAGTGACACTTCCTGCCATAGAGGGTCAGTCTGTTCAGAGTTCAGGGTCAGATGATGATGGTGCCCAGTTCCAGCTTGCTCCACGTACTTCAGCGCCCGACTCATCTGCTGTAGCCCCGCCGACTGACCCTTAGGTTTTGGTGTTTGACGCCAAAAGGGGAGAGGGTTCGAGTATATAGACTTAGGGGGAGCGTGATTTAGGGGGAGCTAGTTTTCTAGTATTAGCTTATTATATATATTTGAAGTTTTATTTGTGTGATACACTATTACTTATGTATTCGTGTGTTTACTTTCATGCACATTATTATATCTATGTGATAGTGCTATCTACGTGATTATGATATATGACATGTGTGCTCTCTACTTTACATTATGTATATGTCATATCACTTGTGTTATGCTCATTTACCTTTGCTTCTGCGTTTATACTCCGATGCAATGAGCTTTGTTACTTGTACTCATGCTTAATTCATATCCTTTGAGTACATTGTGTTGGCTTGGGTCATATAAGCTTGACTAACACTTTTGTTCTTATCGACAAAGCTTATATGAACCAAGCCCATCAAAACCCTCACTCTTTCACATACTCGAGGTGGTATTGTCATCAATCACCAAAAAGGGGGAGATTGAAAGCATCTAGGCCCCTAGTTGGGTTTCGGTGATTAATGAATACAAGATTACTATGACTAACGTGTGTTTTGCAGATGCAATTAAGTTAGGTCATGGTAATGGAGATCGATTGGGCAATCAAAGTGGTCATGCCCCTACGATGGAAATCATTTTGGTTTTCAAAGGATGAACGACAAGGTTAAGGATGACTAGTTCTAAGTTTTGATTGTAGTTGGAGAGACACTTAGAATAGTTTAGGACTTTGTTTTTTTTCCTTTGGCTGTACTATTAAGGGGGGTATGGACGGGTAGCTTGACCTAGTTGAGTCTAGTGAGTTAGGTGTGGTACATACTTGTTAAAACTAGCTCTAGGTAGCTCCTATGAATGCCTAAGA
>NW_027098538.1:0-24476 GCF_019320115.1 Miscanthus floridulus | reverse complement strand
AGCTATGGTGTGTTTGGCGCAAACCGTGCCCCTATCTTGCACCGACACTGGCTCCCAACGGACTGAAACAAGACTCCACATGACCCACATCACCTAGGAGTTCCATCGGGTGTGTCCAAAATGATTTCTGAGCCAATGGTATGTTCGGCGCCAACCGTGCACCTACCTTGCACCGACACTGGCTCCCAACAGACCGAAACGAGATTCCACTTGACCCACGTCACCTAGGAGTACCATCGGGTGTGTCCAAAACGATTTCCGAGCCTATGGTATGTTTGGCGCCAACCGTGCACCTATCTTGCACCGACACTGGCTCCTAACAGACCGAAATGAGATTCCACTTGACCCACGTCACCTACGAGTACCATCGGGTGCGTCCAAAATGATTTCCGAGCCTATGGTATGTTCGGCACAAACCGTGCACCTATCTTGCATGGACACTGGCTCCCAACGGACTGAAACAAGACTCCACATGACCCATGTCACCTAGGAGTTCCATCGGGTGTGTCCAAAACGATTTCCGAGCCTATGGTATGTTCCGCGCCAACCGTGCACCTATCTAGCACCGACAATGGCTCCCAATGGACAGAAACAAGACTCCACATGACCCACGTCACCTAGGAGTTCCATCGGGTGTGTCCAAAACGATTTTCGAGCCTATGGTATGTTCGGCGCCAACCGTTCACCTGTCTTGCACCGACACTGGCTCCCAACAGACCGAAACGAGATTCCACATGACCCACATCACCTAGGAGTACCATCGGGTGCATCCAAAATGATTTCCGAGCCAATGGTATGTTCGGCGCAAACCGTGCCCCTATTTTGCACCGACACTGGCTCCCAACGGACTGAAACAAGACTCCACATGACCCACGTCACCTAGGAGTTCCATCGGGTGTGTCCAAAATGATTTCTGAGCCAATGGTATGTTCGGTGCCAACCGTGCACCTATCTTGCACCGACACTGGCTCCCCACAGACCAAAACAAGATTCTAATTGACCCACGTCACCTAGGAGTACCATCGGGTGCGTCCAAAATGATTTCTAAGCCTATGGTATGTTCGGCGCAAACCGTGCCCCTATCTTGCACCGACACTGGCTCCCAATGGACTGAAACAAGACTCCACATGACCCACGTCACCTAGGAGTTCCATCGGGTGTGTCCAAAATGATTTCTGAGCCAATGGTATGTTCGGCGCCAACCGTGCACCTATCTTGCACCGACACTGGCTCCCAACAGACAAAACGAGATTCCACTTGACCCACGTCACCTAGGAGTACCATCGGGTGTGTCCAAAACGATTTCCGAGCCTATGGTATGTTCGGTGCCAACCGTGCACCTATCTTGCACCGACACTGGCTCCTAATAGACCGAAACGAGATTCCACTTGACCCACGTCACCTACGAGTACCATCGGGTGCGTCCAAAATGATTTCCGAGCCTATGGTATGTTCGGCACAAACCGTGCACCTATCTTGCATAGACACTGGCTCCCAACGGACTGAAACAAGACTCCACATGACCCACGTCACCTAGGAGTTCCATCGGGTGTGTCCAAAACAATTTCCGAGCCTATGGTATGTTCGGCGCCAACCGTGCACCTATCTTGCACCGACACTGGCTCCCAACGGACAGAAACAAGACTCCACATGACCCACGTCACCTAGGAGTTCCATCGGGTGTGTCCAAAACGATTTCTGAGCCTATGGTATGTTCGGCGCCAACCGTTCACCTATCTTGCACCGGACACTGGCTCCCAACAGACCGAAACAAGATTCCACATGACCCACATCACCTAGGAGTACCATCGGGTGCGTCCAAAATGATTTCCGAGCCAATCGTATGTTCGGCGCAAACCGTGCCCCTATCTTGCACCGACACTGGCTCCCAACGGACTAAAACAAGACTCCACATGACCCACGTCACCTAGGAGTTCCATCGGGTGTGTCCAAAACGATTTCTGAGCCAATGGTATGTTCGGCGCCAACCGCGCACCTATCTTGCACCGACACTGGCCGCCAACAGACCGAAACGAGATTCCAATTGACCCACGTCACCTAGGAGTACCATCGGGTGCGTCCAAAATGATTTCTAAGCCTATGGTATGTTTGGCGCAAACCGTGCCCCTATCTTGCACCGACACTGGCTCCCAACGGACTGAAACAAGACTCCACATGACCCACATCACCTAGGAGTTCCATCGGGTGTGTCCAAAATGATTTCTGAGCCAATGGTATGTTCGGCGCCAACCGTGCACCTATCTTGCACCGACACTGGCTCCCAACAGACCGAAATGAGATTCCACTTGACCCACGTCACCTAGGAGTACCGTCGGGTGTGTCCAAAATGATTTCCGAGCCTATGGTATGTTTGGCGCCAACCGTTCACCTATCTTGCACCGACACTGGCTCCCAACAGACCGAAACGAGATTCCACATGACCCACATCACCTAGGAGTACCATTCAGGTGCGTCCAAATGATTTCCGAGCCTATGGTATGTTCGGCACAAACCGTGCACCTATCTTGCACGGACACTGGCTCCCAACGGACTGAAAACAAGACTCCACATGACCCACGTCACCTAGGAGTTCCATCGGGTGTGTCCAAAATGATTTCCGAGCCAATGGTATGTTTGGCGCCAATCGTGCACCTATCTTGCACCGACACTGGCTCCCAACAGACCGAAATGAGATTCCAATTGACCCACATCACCTAGGAGTACCATTGGGTGCGTCCAAAATGATTTCTGAGCCAATGGTATGTTCGGCGCAAACCGTGCCCCTATCTTGCACCGACACTGGCTCCCAACGGACTGAAACAAGACTCCACATGACCCACGTCACCTAGGAGTTCCATCGGGTGTGTCCAAAACGATTTCTGAGCCAATGGTATGTTCGGCGCCAACCGTGCACCTATCTTGCACCGACACTGGCTCCCAACAGACCGAAATGAGATTCCACTTGACCCACGTCACCTAGGAGTACCATCGGGTGTGTCCAAAACGATGAGCCAATGGTATGTTCGGCGCCAACCGTGCACCTATCTTGCACCGACACTGGCTCCCAACAGACCGAAACGAGATTCCACTTGACCCACATCACCTAGGAGTACCATCGGGTGTGTCCAAAACAATTTCCGAGCCTATGGTATGTTCGGCGCCAACCGTGCACCTATCTTGCACCGACACTGGCTCCTAACAGACCGAAATGGGATTCCACTTGACCCACGTCACCTAGGAGTACTATCGGGTGCGTCCAAAATGATTTCCGAGCCTATGGTATGTTCGGCACAAACCGTGCACCTATCTTGCACGGACACTGGCTCCCAATGGACTGAAACAAGACTCCACATGACCCACGTCACCTAGGAGTTCCATCGGGTGTGCCCAAAACGATTTCCGATGCCAATGGTATGTTCGGCACCAACTGTGCACCTATCTTGCACCGACACTGGCTCCCAACAGACCGAAACGAGATTCCAATTGACCCACGTCACCTAGGAGTTCCATCGGGTGGTCCAAAATGATTTCTGAGCCAATTGGTATGTTCGGCGCAAACCGTGCACCTATCTTGCACGACACTGGCTCCCAACGGACTGAAACAAGACTCCACATGACCCACGTCACTAGGAGTTCCATCGGGTGTGTCCAAACTGATTTCCGAGCCAATGGTATGTTCGGCGCAACCGTGCACCTATCATTGCACCGACACTGGCTCCCAACAGACCGAAATGAGCATTCCACATGACCCACGTCACCTAGGAGTACCATCGGTGCGTCCAAAATGATTTCTGAGCCTAATGGTATGTTCGGCGCAAACCATGCCCCTATCTTGCACCGATACTGGCTCCCAACGGACTGAAACAAGACTCCACATGACCCACGTCACCTAGGAGTTTCCATCGGGTGTGTCCAAAATGATTTCTGAGCCAATGGTATGTTCGGCGCCAACCGTGCACCTATCTTGCACCGACACTGGCTCCCAACAGACCGAAACAAGATTCCACTTGACCCACGTCACCTAGGAGTACCATCGGGTGTGTCCAAAATGATTTCCGAGCCTATGGTATGTTCGGCGCCAACCGTGCACCTATCTTGCACCGACACTGGCTCCTAACAGACTGAAACAAGACTCCACATGACCCACGTCACCTAGGAGTTCCATCGGGTGTGTCCAAAATGATTTCCGAGCCTATGGTATGTTCCGCGCCAATCCGTGCACCTATCTTGCACCGACACTGGCTCCCAACAGACAAACGAGACTCCACATGACCCACGTCACCTAGGAGTTCCATCGGGTGTGTCCAAAATGATTTCTGAGCCAATGGTATGTTCGGCGCCAACCGTGCACCTATCTTGCACCGACACTGGCTCCCAACAGACCGAAATGAGATTCCACTTGACCCACGTCACCTCGAGTACCATCGGGTGCGTCCAAAATGATTTCCGAGCCTATGGTATGTTCGGCCAACCGTGCACCTATCTTGCACGACACTGGCTCCCAACAGACCGAAATGAGATTCCAAATGACCCACATCACCTAGGAGTACCACCGGGTGCGTCCAAAATGATTTCCGAGCCTATGGTATGTTCTGCACAAACCATGCACCTATCTTGCACGGACACTGGCTCCCAACGGACTGAAACAAGACTCCACATGACCCACGTCACCTAGGAGTTCCATCGGGTGTGTCCAAAACGATTACTGAGCCAATGGTATGTTCGGCGCCAACCGTGCGCCTATCTTGCACCGACACTGGCTCCCAACAGACCGAAACGAGATTCCAATTGACCCACGTCACCTAGGAGTACCATCGGGTGCGTCCAAAATGATATCTGAGCCTATGGTGTGTTCGGCGCAAACCGTGCACCTATCTTGCACCGACACTGGCTCCCAACGGACTGAAACAAGACTCCACATGACCCACGTCACCTAGGAGTTCCATCGGGTGTGTCCAAAATGATTTCTGAGCCAATGGTATGTTCGGCGCCAACCGTGCACCTACCTTGCACCGACACTGGCTCCCAACAGACCGAAACGAGGTTCCACTTGACCCACGTCACCTAGGAGTACCATTGGGTGTGTCCAAAATGATTTCCGAGCCTATGGTATGTTCGGCGCCAACCGTGCACCTATCTTGCACCGACACTGGCTCCTAACAGACCGAAACGAGATTCCACTTGACCCACGTCACCTAGGAGTTCCATCGGGTGTGTCCAAAACGATTTTCAAGCCAATGGTATGTTCGGCGCCAATCGTGCACCTATCTTGCACCAACACTGGCTCCCAACAGACCGAAACGAGATTCCAATTGACCCACGTCACCTAGGAGTACCATCGGGTGCGTCCAAAATGCTTTCTGAGCCAATGGTATGTTCGGCGCAAACTGTGCACCTATCTTGCACCGACACTGGCTCCCAACGGACTGAAACAAGACTCCACATGACCCACTCACCTAGGAGTTCCATCGGGTGTGTCCAAAATGATTTCTGAGCCAATGGTATGTTCGGCGCCAACCGTGCACCTACCTTGCACCGACACTGGCTCCCAACAGACCGAAACGAGGTTCCACTTGACCCACGTCACCTAGGAGTACCATTGGGTGTGTCCAAAACGATTTCCGAGCCTATGGTATGTTCGGCGCCAACCGTGCACCTATCTTGCACCGACACTGGCTCCTAACAGACCGAAACGAGATTCCACTTGACCCACGTCACCTAGGAGTTCCATCGGGTGTGTCCATAACGATTTTCGAGCCAATGGTATGTTCGGCGCCAACCGTGCACCTATCTTGCACCAACACTGGCTCCCAACAGACCGAAACGAGATTCCAATTGACCCACGTCACCTAGGAGTACCATCGGGTGCGTCCAAAATGCTTTCTGAGCCAATGGTATGTTCGGCGCAAACCATGCACCTATCTTGCACCGACACTGGCTCCCAATGGACTGAAACAAGACTCCACATGACCCACGTCACCTAGGAGTTCCATCGGGTGTGTCCAAAATGATTTCTGAGCCAATGGTATATTCGGCGCCAACCGTGCACCTACCTTGCACCGACACTGGCTCCCAACAGACCGAAACGAGATTCCACTTGACCCACGTCACCTAGGAGTACCATCGGGTGTGTCCAAAACGATTTCTGAGCCTATGGTATGTTCGGCGCCAACCATGCACCTATCTTGCACCGACACTGGCTCCTAACAGACCGAAACGAGATTCCACTTGACCCACGTCACCTACGAGTACCATCGGGTGCGTCCAAAATGATTTCTGAGCCTATGGTATCTTCGGCACAAACCGTGCACCTAACTTGCACGGACACTGGCTCCCAACGGACTGAAACGAGATTCCACTTGACCCACGTCACCTAGGCGTTCCATCGGGTGTGTCCAAAACGATTTCCGAGCCAATGGTATGTTCGGCGCCAACCGTGCACCTATCTTGCACTGACACTAGCTCCCATCGGACAGAAACAAGACTCCACATGACCCACGTCACCTAGGAGTACCATCGGGTGCGTCCAAAATGATTTCTGAGCCAATGGTATGTTCGGTGCAAACCGTGCCCCTATCTTGCACCGACACTGGCTCCCAACAGACCGAAACAAGACTCCACTTGACCCACGTCACCTAGGAGTTCCATCGGGTGTGTCCAAAATGATTTCTGAGCCAATGGTATGTTCGGCGCCAACCGTGCACCTACCTTGCACCGACACTGGCTCCCAACAGACCGAAACGAGATTCCACTTGACCCACGTCACCTAGGAGTACCATCGGGTGTGTCCAAAACGATTTCTGAGCCAATGGTATGTTCGGCGCAAACCGTGCCCCTATCTTGCACCGACACTGGCTCCCAACGGACTGAAACAAGACTCCACATGACCCATGTAACACCTCGGGTGTTTAAATATTAAAATCTGACATGACATCATATGCATTGCAAAGCATTTGGCATTTGGTGAAAACTTTGATGTGCATTTACTAAAATAAGTTTACAATTGTGTAATGAGTGTTGAATTGTATTGTTTGACTCAAGTTCAAAGTTTGTCTGGGTTTTGAATTTTTCGAGAAAACCCCGCATTTCAACATGTAAACCCTACCCTGAAAATCCATTTCAAAATCTAGGCATATTTTGGGGTTGGGCCCAAAAGCAAAAGTGTAGAGCTTGGCAAGTTATACAAAGTTTGTTTTTGGAGTTTTTCAAGTTGTTTAGAAAATTTTTGAGTAAATCAAAAAGGCGTAATTCGGTAAATTTCCCTATTCAAATTCAAAAGTTCATTTCAAAATCTAGACCGAATTAGGAGATGGTTATAAAAGCAAAGTTGTAGAACTTTTGATTTTGAACAACTTTTATTTTTGGAGATTTTTGAGTTGTTGCAAAAATTTGGGAGTAATTTGAGTTTCAAACTGGAGGGCAATTTTGTAAATTCGATGAACAGTACTCACCGCTCAGGCTACACCGGCGGCGACCTTCGGTTTGCTTCCAGGCGCGGTCGTGGCCGTCTTTGGCGTCGCGCTGGCGCGGTGAAGGCCCCAGCGCAGCTTCCTTGCGCTTCTGAGCTGCTCTACTTAGCCTTGGCCGTCGCCGTTTGCCTCCGCTCTCTTGCTCTGTTTTCCCGACGCCACCGCCATAGCTCCGGCGAGCCCGCACCGTCTCCCTAGCGCCGTGGTCGTCTTGGTAAAGGCCGTTCCAGTTCTGTCTTTCTCTTGTGCATCCACCCAGCCAACTGTGGTCGACTGATTTCGCCGGGAACTCGCTGACCACGCTCTTCTTCCTCGCTGCCGGCAGAGTCCCCGTCGAGCGAGCGCCGTCGTGGCCAGTACTCTACGGTGAGCTTCTGATCTCGGGAAGCATTGTTTCAGCTTCTCCGTGATGCCGTGGTGCTTAATATCTTGTTGATTGCTCGTTTTGTCCACCACAGTCACTGGAACACCACCGTCGTCATTGCTCGCACCACCGTGATCGCTGTGAACGCCGCCCCGCTTCACCGTTGCTTCTCCGGCCTTAATTCTTGCTTGAACGTGTTCGTGGTGAGCTACTGGACCTTCCCATGCCCTCTGTTTCCCCGTTTTCGGCTTCGTTTCGCCGGCGTAGCACTGCCGTGCCACCGCGTCCGCCATGGCCGACGCCAAGCTCGTAACTCGTAGTAATTCGTCTAGCTAGTGCCTTCAGTTGATGCGCCGTGATGATGTGGTCATTTTGGTACCTTGACCGTCGCCTTTGGACTCACCGTCGGTGAGTTTGCGCCGGTCAGCGCCGTCGTCGTCGTAGTCAACACGCGGGAGGTAGAAGATGACATGTGGGGTCCGATGTCAGTGACTCAGCGTTCAAATGGATTTTTCCATTTTCAGATTTGAATGAATAGTGTCTGTTTTTGTTATTTTTGTGTAGATTTATTTAAAGCTCCAAAAATTATGAAAATTTTTGTGTGAATTCTCTATGATGTATATTATATAACAAAAATTTGAAATATTGATTTTCAGTATTTTTGGGGTATGATAAAAATTGCTCAGTTTATTAATAAATGGATTTCCATGATTTTTCTAGGCTTATTTAATTGTCCAAAAATTATGAAATTTGTTTTGCCACTTACTTATCATGTAATGAACATGTACTAAAATTTTGAGCTCAATTAGAATAAGTTGATTTATTTCATAATTTTGAATTAAATAATTAATTCATAAAAGCAAATAGTAACCTTTAGTGATTTAGGTTTTGTTTGTAATTTTGGATTGAGTGATGACCTTGGGTCATTTGTTGATAATGATCCTTGGCAGTGGATATATGTGTTATGAAAAAGATTTAGTTTGTTTGACTTGCAACTGTACCGCGAAGGAAAGTTGTATTCAAATTGTTAATTTTTGTGTCCATCATCGAGCATCATATTTCATATTCCGCATCATGTTGAACATGGCATTGTTATTACGTGTAGTGAACGAAGGTGAAAACGTGGTAGTTAATCAAGCTGTTGAAGAGGTTAATCCGTCTGTTGAGGTCGGATCGAATCCTTGTGTATCGTCGCAGGAACCGGACTTTTCCGTCAACGAAGGCAAGCCCCGGATGCATACAACCCTACCTTGCGTTTTATAAATTAATTTCGCTTTTGCTTTTTGTTACTGCATTAAGTAATTAGGAGTTAAGTAAAAGCCTAATTGGTGCATTACCACCCTTGTTATTCCATATTTACCATATTACCAGTTTTAAACTCGTATATGTCTAGTTTTGCTTAGCTATGCGTAGAACGATGAAAGTCAGGTGACTACCTGCCACCTGCAAGAAACAAATGGAACATTGGTTAATAATGTTAGCATGTGATATGGGAATGTGGAGTAATAAATCTAGACCGGGCGGACTCGGTGTGTGTGAGCCACAAGACATGGAGGTCTTGTGAGCGGGTTCTTTCCGCCTGTGTCGATTAAGGCACGTCCGTTGTTGAATTGTATGAGGTGAGAATTTGTAGTACTAACCACATACTCCGGTAAGCCTGAACTTGGCAATTCTATTACGAGAATGGCTACTCGCGCACTGGGAGTGGAGAGATGGCGGGAATAGCGTGTACCCACGTGGCCCTGGGCTGGAATGGTGGAGTACTGTGTTCTCGGGTGGCGCGGACCCATTCCTGTTTTAGAGGATCCGAGGGTAGGTTGGTATATGTAGGTCGGGGACCTACATATGTCGTGTGGTCTGGAATCCCCAGCTGGGTCTTAATCGGTTCGAATCGTCAGTTGCTCCTCGGTTATGGAGACTCAACTCACTGTTCATCATCGTAGAATTAATAACCGGAACTTGAATAAGGCTTGTGAAGGTGTTGGATATGAAGTTTCATGATCTCAGTGCGGATCGTGTCAGCTTTGTATATAATTCTCGAGAAGTTTTCTATATAAAGAATGTTGTTAAAAGAGCTTTTACGCAAAAGAACTTTGATCATTGTTAAAGCTATACCTTGAATCCCTGAGCCTGCATTACTGAGTTTATCAGTTAATATTTCGGATAAGTCTTGTTGAGTACTTTCGTACTCAGGGTTCGTTGACCCCTTGTTGCAGGTGAGCCTCATGAGCAGATCTGTTTTGGATCGTGCTGCATGACTATCGTTCGTTCTGACGATGAGAAGTAAATGTGTGATCCTTGGGCAGGATGTTTATTTTGTGTGATATGTCTATATTAATTATGCCACTCCACTACTACTATGGTTTGTAATAATTATCGAACTTAGTTTGTAAGGTTTGAAACAACTGGTTTGTAAACTATGTTATCGTAAGACTTCCGCTGTTTTTACTCTGGTTTTGATATTTGAATAAATGTTGTAATACTGCAATGACTCTGTAACGTGATCCTGCTCGGAAATCGTGGATGATTCGGGGTTCTCCGAGGGACACCCGACAGTCTTTTTAAGTTAATGGAAACATATGCATGAATGTCAAAGGTCGTCGGACAGTGACAGGTGCATGTGGGCCCAATAACTTAGGAGGTTCTGCCACAGAATGGTATCAGAGCAATCGTTACAAGGTTTTTGTTGTATTGTTTTACAAAAACTTCAAAATGATTTGGATGACTAAATTTAACTTGGTAATTTAGTCCAAATTGCTTCTGACTTATCTTATTTCTTTCTCACCATTCCCTATTTGATTAAAAGGTTTTTGTGTGGTGGAGTAGTAATTATAATATGCCCTATATACAAAATAAATGTTGTTTATATGCATTATAAATTTTGATGTTTTTGTTCGTAAGAACGATTCATGCATCAGGAATAATTCACTCGTTACTTCCTTCACCTCTTAGTCTGGAGTTAAGTAGTGAGTCTGGTTTGAGGAATGTAATCAATCTTAGCTACTTTTTAGAT
Organism: Miscanthus floridulus; assembly: GCF_019320115.1. Taxonomy (NCBI): domain Eukaryota; kingdom Viridiplantae; phylum Streptophyta; class Magnoliopsida; order Poales; family Poaceae; genus Miscanthus; species Miscanthus floridulus. The sequence continues at coordinate 13,630 of NW_027098538.1, read as the reverse complement.
TTTGATCTAATGGTCTTACTTGGATTAAATTGGCTTCCTACAGTATGGCTCGTGCCAAGATGACGCCCCGTAAGTCCACCGGACCCAAAGGAGTTCCTCGTCACCAACTTGCCCCTAGAAATGATGGTGCTAGCAGTAGCAGTACTAGGCCTGATCCCCAGGCAGAGGTACTGAGGGTTTCTATGGAGTTAGCACAATCTACTAGAGATAGGGCTTTGGATGTTATACAAATAGGAGAATTACAGGGTCAATTGAGGCAGCTCACCACTGCGCATAGGAACTGCGAAAGTATGTTAGTTCGTATGGTGGAAGGAAGAAATGAAGCTTGGCACAGGGAAGATGTAGCTAGAGCTAGAACTCATGAGCTAGAATTCTATGTAGAAGATTTAGAAGAACATAATACATATCTACATGAGGAAGTTCATAGGCTTAGCAATCTACTGAATCCGAATCACGAGCCTCAAGCTGATGCCATGGACCCCGGTGTCATCCTTGCCGATGATGATGAATCGGGAGAGGAAGAAGAAGAAGATCCTGAAGAATTAGTAATGATCGATGAAAGTGATGATGAAGGCGGTAATAATTCTAGAATGGATACCGAGCCTGAAGTTTGAAGAAATTGAGGAAAAGAGTAGAGTTGTATAATAGTAGCTCTAGTTTAAGTTATGTAGTTCTATTTTCGTACTCATGGGTTTGTTTGTACATTAGTAAACTCTGTGTAATGTGTTTAGAGTAAGCTTAGGTATGATTCAATAAAGACATGTGAATAAAGTTTGGTTTGTTATGAGCAGATGCGTCGTACACGGGGTTCGTTTATTCAGGGAACTTCACAAGATGAGGACGGTATTCCTAGATCCGCCACCAGTTCCAACCAATTTAGCTGATGCTATAACTGCACTTGTCAATGTGACGGCTGAAAATTCTCGTTTGCTTCATGAGATGGCTCAGAATAATCAGAATCAGATGTACGGAAACCGTGGATGCCACCATAACCGACAGGAGGCTACATATGTTGATTTCACAGACACAAGACCCCCGGTGTTCACCAAGGCAGATGAACCATTGGAGGCTGATGACTGGCTTCGAACCATGGAGCAGAAATTTGACCTTATCCCATGTACGGAGTATCAGAAACCTACGTTTGCCGCCCAACAACTTAGAGGAGCAGCAAGTGCTTGGTGGGCAAACTTAGTGGCTATGCAACCTGCTGGCATTCCAATAACTTGGGCTGAGTTCCGTACTGCCTTCAGAGCCCATTATATCCCTGAAGGAGTGATGGCTATGAAGCTAGATGAATTCCTTGCTTTGAAACAAGGAGATCAAACCATGATGCAGTATGTGGGAAGATTTAATCATCTGTCCCAATATGCATCCGAACATGTTAATACTGATGCCAAGAAGAAGAGGTGGTTTATGAGAGGCCTGAATACCAAGTTGCAGACTATGATGACCACTTGCACCAATGTCACTTACCATGAGGCAGTAAATATTGCAATTGCTTCAGAATCAAAGTATCGGCAGCATAAGGAGCTCAAAAAGAAAAAGAGTGTGCCGTCTGGATCTTTTGGGGGAAATCCGAAGAGGCAAAGGGTGATTTATCATCCAGTACATCATAATCGTCCTCCTTATCGTCCGCCGCAGTTCCAAGCCGGGCAACAGTCAAATGTCCGTCCTGCTATAACCTATCCGAGTTCACAATCAACCAATGCTTCTGGTGGCAATGCTCTAACATCCCAGGGTCACAACTATCCGTGCTATAATTGTGGAAGGACTGGTCATTTCTCCAGGGAATGTCCATATCCTAGGCAGACTAATCAAAATTATCAGAAGGCTCCTGCCAATCAACAACAGGGTCAGGCATCAAACAAGAACCCCCATCAGAATGCTCAGAAGGGCAAAGATGAGAGGAAGACAGGACGGGTGTTCTATATTCAAGCTGGAGAGATTCTAGAAGGGGAGCCGGTGATGATGGGTATGTTTCCTGTTGCCAATCACCCTGCAGTTATACTTTTTGATTCTGGCGCATCGCATTCATTCATCAATAGAACATTTGTCGTGAAGCATGAAATTTCGATTGGGGCAACAAAAGAAAGTTTCTTTATACAGTCGCCCGGGGGACGTCTGTGTACTAAGGAGATGGTATACCAGGTACCCGTAAACCTGGGTGGGCATATTTTTCCCACTACCATGATTATCCTTAAGGATCAGGATATAGATGTAATTTTGGGAATGAATTGGATGTATCAGCATAAGGCTGTTATAGATGCTTTGAATAGGACCTTAAGAGTGAGTTTGCCTGATAGTAATTCTCAACTTCTTATCCAACTTCCAACCCTAAGAAGATCAGTGAGCAAGATTTGTGCAACTGTTGTCAAAGAGATTAGAGATATTCCGGTAGTGTGTGAATTTCCGGATGTGTTTCCTGAAGATTTACCCGGTCTACCACCTGATAGGGATGTACAGTTCAATATAGAGTTACAACCTGGAACAGCTCCGATTTCTCGGAGAGCTTATAGGATGCCACCTAAGGAATTGGCCGAGTTGAAAACTCAGTTACAAGAATTGATTGAGAAAGGGTTTATCCAACCTAGTTCTTCACCTTGGGGATGTCCGGCAATTTTTGTGAAAAAGAAAGATGAGACTCTGAGGTTATGTGTTGACTATCGTCCATTGAATGAAGTGACCATCAAGAATAAGTATCCATTACCTCGGATAGATCTGCTTTTTGATCAACTGGCCGGAGCCAAAGTTTTCTCCAAGATAGATTTGAGATCAGGATATCACCAAATCAAGATAAAGCCTGAGGATATTCCCAAAACGGCATTTACCACAAGATATGGGTTATATGAATACTTGGTAATGTCTTTTGGTTTGACAAATGCTCCAGCTCATTTCATGTATCTAATGAACTCAGTATTCATGCCAGAGCTAGACAAGTTTGTAGTGGTGTTTATTGATGACATTTTAGTATATTCCAAGAATAAGAAAGAACATGCGGAACATCTCAGAATTGTTCTGACCCGTTTGAGAGAACATCAACTATATGCCAAGTTCAGCAAGTGTGATTTTTGGCTTAAGGAAGTGCAATTTCTTGGACATGTCTTGTCAGCTGAAGGAGTTGCAGTTGATCCAAGCAAAGTGAAGGATGTGCTTGATTGGAAACCGCCAACCACAGTTCATCAAGTTCGGAGTTTTCTGGGTCTGGCGGGATATTACCGTCGGTTTATTCCAGATTTCTCAAAGATATCAAAGTCCATAACTGAATTGTTGAAGAACCAAGTTAAGTTTGTCTGGTCATCAGATTGTGAAGAGGCTTTCCAGACTTTGAAGAGACTATTGACTACTGCACCAGTGTTAGCCCAACCTGACATCGAGAAGCCGTTTGATGTTTATTGTGATGCTTCAGGTATTGGTATTGGATGTGTGTTGATGCAAGAAGGCCGAGTCATTGCCTATGCATCCAGGCAACTTAAGCAACATGAAGAACACTATCCGACTCATGACTTAGAGTTAGCAGCGGTGGTTCATGCTCTGAAGATTTGGCGGCATTACCTGCTTGGTAATACGTGTCATATGTATACCGACCACAAAAGCTTAAAGTATATCTTTACTCAGTCAGAGTTGAACATGCGACAAAGAAGATGGTTAGAACTGATTAAGGATTATGACTTGGAAGTACATTATCACCCTGGTAAAGCAAATGTAGTTGCAGATGCCCTCAGTCGCAAAAGTTATTGCAATTGTCTGACAGTGAGAACAATGGGTTTGAATTTATGTCAAGAAATGGAAAAGTTGAATGTGGAAGTAATTCAACAAGGAAGTTTGACCAACATAGTTGTTGAAGCCACTATTCGAGATCAAGTTATTGCTGCTCAGAAGGAAAACAAGGGTATAGCCCATATCAAGGAAAGAGTCAAGAATGGAAAAGCGGAATGCTTTAGTATTGACAATGAAGAGGTGTTGTGGTTCAAGGATCGCCTGGTGGTACCAAAAGTTCTTGAGTTGCGGCAGTCAATTCTAGATGAGGCACATGCTACTAGGTTATCAATCCATCCGGGAAGTAACAAGATGTACCATGACTTGAAGCAAAGATTCTGGTGGACTAAAATGAAAATAGAGATTGCTAGATACATAGCAAAGTGTGATACTTGCCAAAAGGTGAAAGCTATACATTTGAGGTCTGCTGGTGAGTTACAACCATTACCTATTCCATCTTGGAAGTGGGAGGACATAAGCATGGACTTTATTGTTGGTCTACCCAAGACATCAAAGGGATTTGACTCGGTTTGGGTTATTGTAGATCGACTCACTAAGTCAGCGCATTTTCTTCCAGTCAAGACAATATATCCTACGATCCAATATGCCAAAATGTACTTAGCAAGAATCATGAGTCTCCATGGAATACCCAAGACTATTGTGTCAGATAGGGGTACACAGTTTGTCTCCAACTTTTGGAAACAATTGCATTCTTCGTTGGGTACCAAACTTCTGTACAGTACAGCTTATCATCCGCAGACTGATGGACAGACTGAAAGAGTTAATCAAGTGCTTGAAGATATGTTAAGGTGTTGTGTCCTTAACTATTCTAATAAGTGGGATGAATGCTTACCTTTGGCCGAGTTCTCATACAACAATAGTTATCAAGAAAGCATTAGAATGGCTCCATTTGAAGCACTCTATGGTCGTAGATGCAGGACATCATTGAGTTGGTCTGAGCCGGGAGAAAGAAGATTCTTTGGAATTGACCTTGTGAAAGAAACAGAAGACAAGGTTAGGCAAATACAGAATAATTTGAAGATAGCTCAATCCCGACAGAAGAGTTATGCGGATAGAAGACGGAGACCGTTGGTATTTACCAAAGGAGATTTTGTGTATCTGAAAGTGTCACCAATGAAGGGAGTTACCCGTTTTGGTGTTAAAGGAAAGTTGGCGCCTCGATATATTGGACCATATCAAATTCTGGAGAGGTATGGAAAAGTGGCATATCGGTTGAAATTACCTGAACATCTTGCGGCCGTGCATGATGTGTTCCATGTTTCTCAATTAAAGAAGTGTCTCCGAGTGCCTGAACAGAATGTTGAAGTGGAAGGAGTGGAACTAGAACCGGATTTAACTTATTCCGAATATCCTATCCGAGTGTTAGATCAAAAAGATCGTGTTACTCGAAGACGGACAATCAAGTTCTATAAAATACAATGGAATCAACATTCAGAAGAGGAAGCTACTTGGGAATCAGAAGATTACTTGTTAGAAAAGTTTCCCGAATTTTTAGCGTCAATATAAAATCGAGTAATGTTAGTTGAGCTCGGTAGTACAAGTTGTGTTTTGTAAAAGGGACCTCAGCTGTTTTATGGACAGAGTTTGTATGTGTTCTTGCGACACATTTCCTTTTCCATTACTTACCCTATGGCTTTGAATCTCGGGGCGAGATTTCTTTTAGGGGGAAGGATTGTAACACCTCGGGTGTTTAAATATTAAAATCTGACATGACATCATATGCATTGCAAAGCATTTGGCATTTGGTGAAAACTTTGATGTGCATTTACTAAAACAAGTTTACAATTGTGTAATGAGTGTTGAATTGTATTGTTTGACTCAAGTTCAAAGTTTGTCTGGGTTTTGAATTTTTCGAGAAAACCCCGCATTTCAACATGTAAACCCTACCCTGAAAATCCATTTCAAAATCTAGGCATATTTTGGGGTTGGGCCCAAAAGCAAAAGTGTAGAGCTTGGCAAGTTATACAAAGTTTGTTTTTGGAGTTTTTCAAGTTGTTTAGAAAATTTTTGAGTAAATCAAAAAGGCGTAATTCGGTAAATTTCCCTATTCAAATTCAAAAGTTCATTTCAAAATCTAGACCGAATTAGGAGATGGTTATAAAAGCAAAGTTGTAGAACTTTTGATTTTGAACAACTTTTATTTTTGGAGATTTTTGAGTTGTTGCAAAAATTTGGGAGTAATTTGAGTTTCAAACTGGAGGGCAATTTTGTAAATTCGATGAACAGTACTCACCGCTCAGGCTACACCGGCGGCGACCTTCGGTTTGCTTCCAGGCGCGGTCGTGGCCGTCTTTGGCGTCGCGCTGGCGCGGTGAAGGCCCCAGCGCAGCTTCCTTGCGCTTCTGAGCTGCTCTACTTAGCCTTGGCCGTCGCCGTTTGCCTCCGCTCTCTTGCTCTGTTTTCCCGACGCCACCGCCATAGCTCCGGCGAGCCCGCACCGTCTCCCTAGCGCCGTGGTCGTCTTGGTAAAGGCCGTTCCAGTTCCGTATTTCTCTTGCGCATCCACCCAGCCAACGGTGGTCGGCTGATTTCGCCGGGAACTCGCTGACCACGCTCTTCTTCCTCGCTGCCGGCAGAGTCCCCGTCGAGCGAGCGCCGTCGTGGCCAGTACTCTACGGTGAGCTTCTGATCTCGGGAAGCATTGTTTCAGCTTCTCCGTGATGCCGTGGTGCTTAATATCTTGTTGATTGCTCGTTTTGTCCACCACAGTCACTGGAACACCGCCGTCGTCATTGCTCGCACCACCGTGATCGCTGTGAACGCCGCCCCGCTTCACCGTTGCTTCTCCGGCCTTAATTCTTGCTTGAACGTGTTCGTGGTGAGCTACTGGACCTTCCCATGCCCTCTGTTTCCCCGTTTTCGGCTTTGTTTCGCTGGCGTAGCACTGCCGTGCCACCGCGTCCGCCATGGCCGACGCCAAGCTCGTAACTCGTAGTAATTCGTCTAGCTAGTGCCTTCAGTTGATGCGCCGTGATGATGTGGTCATTTTGGTACCTTGACCGTCGCCTTTGGACTCACCGTCGGTGAGTTTGCGCCGGTCAGCGCCGTCGCTGTCGTAGTCAACACGCGGGAGGTAGAAGATGACATGTGGGGTCCGATGTCAGTGACTCAGCGTTCAAATGGATTTTTCCATTTTCAGATTTGAATGAATAGTGTCTGTTTTTGTTATTTTTGTGTAGATTTATTTAAAGCTCCAAAAATTATGAAAATTTTTGTGTGAATTCTCTATGATGTATATTATATAACAAAAATTTGAAATATTGATTTTCAGTATTTTTGGGGTATGATAAAAATTGCTCAGTTTATTAATAAATGGATTTCCATGATTTTTCTAGGCTTATTTAATTGTCCAAAAATTATGAAATTTGTTTTGCCACTTACTTATCATGTAATGAACATGTACTAAAATTTTGAGCTCAATTAGAATAAGTTGATTTATTTCATAATTTTGAATTAAATAATTAATTCATAAAAGCAAATAGTAACCTTTAGTGATTTAGGTTTTGTTTGTAATTTTGGATTGAGTGATGACCTTGGGTCATTTGTTGATAATGATCCTTGGCAGTGGATATATGTGTTACGAAAAAGATTTAGTTTGTTTGACTTGCAACTGTACCGCGAAGGAAAGTTGTATTCAAATTGTTAATTTTTGTGTCCATCATCGAGCATCATATTTCATATTCCGCATTATGTTGAACATGGCATTGTTATTACGTGTAGTGAACGAAGGTGAAAACGTGGTAGTTAATCAAGCTGTTGAAGAGGTTAATCCGTCTGTTGAGGTCGGATCGAATCCTTGTGTATCGTCGTAGGAACCGGACTTTTCCGTCAACGAAGGCAAGCCCCGGATGCATACAACCCTACCTTGCGTTTTATAAATTAATTTCGCTTTTGCTTTTTGTTACTGCATTAAGTAATTAGGAGTTAAGTAAAAGCCTAATTGGTGCATTACCACCCTTGTTATTCCATATTTACCATATTACCAGTTTTAAACTCGTATATGTCTAGTTTTGCTTAGCTATGCGTAGAACGATGAAAGTCAGGTGACTACCTGCCACCTGCAAGAAACAAATGGAACATTGGTTAATAATGTTAGCATGTGATATGGGAATGTGGAGTAATAAATCTAGACCGGGCGGACTCGGTGTGTGTGAGCCACAAGACATGGAGGTCTTGTGAGCGGGTTCTTTCCGCCTGTGTCGATTAAGGCACGTCCGTTGTTGAATTGTATGAGGTGAGAATTTGTAGTACTAACCACATACTCCGGTAAGCCTGAACTTGGCAATTCTATTACGAGAATGGCTACTCGCGCACTGGGAGTGGAGAGATGGCGGGAATAGCGTGTACCCACGTGGCCCTGGGCTGGAATGGTGGAGTACTGTGTTCTCGGGTGGCGCGGACCCGTTCCTGTTTTAGAGGATCCGAGGGTAGGTTGGTATATGTAGGTCGGGGACCTACATATGTCGTGTGGTCTGGAATCCCCAGCTGGGTCTTAATCGGTTCGAATCGTCATTGCTCCTCGGTTATGGAGACTCAACTCACTGTTCATCATCGTAGAATTAATAACCGGAACTTGAATAAGGCTTGTGAAGGTGTTGGATATGAAGTTTCATGATCTCAGTGCAGATCGTGTCAGCTTTGTATATAATTCTCGAGAAGTTTTCTATATAAAGAATGTTGTTAAAAGAGCTTTTACGCAAAAGAACTTTGATCATTGTTAAAGCTATACCTTGAATCCCTGAGCCTGCATTACTGAGTTTATCAGTTAATATTTCGGATAAGTCTTGTTGAGTACTTTCGTACTCAGGGTTCGTTGACCCCTTGTTGCAGGTGAGCCTCATGAGCAGATCTGTTTTGGATCGTGCTGCATGACTATCGTTCGTTCGGACGATGAGAAGTAAATGTGTGATCCTTGGGCAGGATGTTTATTTTGTGTGATATGTCTATATTAATTATGCCACTCCACTACTACTATGGTTTGTAATAATTATCGAACTTAGTTTGTAAGGTTTGAAACAACTGGTTTGTAAACTATGTTATCGTAAGACTTCCGCTGTTTTTACTCTGGTTTTGATATTTGAATAAATGTTGTAATACTGTAATGACTCTGTAACGTGATCCTGCTCGGAAATCGTGGATGATTCGGGGTTCTCCGAGGACACCCGACAGTCTTTTTAAGTTAAGGGAAACATATGCATGAATGTCAAAGGTCGTCGGACAGTGACAGGTGCATGTGGGCCCAATAACTTAGGAGGTTCTGCCACAACCCACGTCACCTAGGAGTTCCATCGGGTGTGTCCAAAACGATTTCTGAGCCAATGGTCTGTTCGGCGCCAACCGTGCACCTATCTTGCACCGACACTGGCTCCCAACAGACCGAAATGAGATTCCACTTGACCCACATCACCTAGGAGTACCATCGGGTGTGTCCAAAATGATGAGCCAATGGTATGTTTGGCGCCAACCGTGCACCTATCTTGCACCGACACTGGCTCCCAACAGACCGAAACGAGATTCCACTTGACCCACGTCACCTAGGAGTACCATCGGGTGTGTCCAAAACAATTTCTGAGCCTATGGAATGTTCGGCGCCAACCGTGCACCTATCTTGCACCGACACTTGCTCCTAACAGACCGAAATGGGATTCCACTTGACCCACATCACCTAGGAGTACTATCGGGTGCGTCCAAAATGATTTCCGAGCCTATGGTATGTTCGGCACAAACCGTGCACCTATCTTGCACGGACACTGGCTCCCAACGGACTGAAACAAGACTCCACATGACCCACGTCACCTAGGAGTTCCATCGGGTGTGTCCAAAACGATTTCCGAGCCAATGGTATGTTCGGCGCGAATCGTGCACCTATCTTGCACCGACACTGGCTCCCAACAGACCGAAACGAGATTCCAATTGACCCACGTCACCTAGGAGTACCATCGGGTGCATCCAAAATGATTTCTGAGCCTATGGTGTGTTAGGCGCAAACAGTGCCCCTATCTTGCACCGACACTGGCTCCCAACGGACTGAAACAAGACTCCACATGACCCACGTCACCTAGGAGTTCCATCGGGTGTGTCAAAAATGATTTCTGAGCCAATGGTATGTTCGGCACCAACCGTGCACCTATCTTGCACCGACACTGGCTCCTAACAGACTGAAACGAGGTTCCACTTGACCCATGTCACCTAGGAGTACCATCGGGTGTGTCCAAAATGATTTCCGAGCCTATGGTATGTTCGGCGCCAACCGTGCACCTATCTTGCACCGACACTGGCTCCTAACAGACCGAAACGAGATTCCACTTGACCCACGTCACTTAGGAGTTCCATCGGGTGTGTCCAAAATGATTTACGAGCCAATGGTATGTTCGGCGCCAACCGTGCACCTATCTTGCATCGACACTGGCTCCCAACAGACCAAAACGAGATTCCAATTGACCCACGTCACCTAGGAGTACCATCGGGTGTGTCCAAAATGATTTCTGAGCCAATGGTATGTTCGGCGCAAACCATGCCCCTATCTTGCACCGACACTGGCTCCCAACTGCACTAAAACAAGACTCCACATGACCCACGTCACCTAGGAGTTCCATCGGGTGTGTCCAAAATGATTTCTGAGCCAATTGTATGTTCGGCGCCAACCGTGCACCTACCTTGCACCGACACTAGCTCCCAATAGACCGAAACGAGATTCCACTTGACCCACGTCACCTAGGAGTACCATCGGGTGTGTCCAAAATGATTTCTGAGCCTATGGTATGTTCGGCGCCAACCGTGCACCTATCTTGCACCGACACTGGCTCCTAACAGACCGAAACGAGATTCCACTTGACCCACGTCACCTACGAGTACCATCGGGTGCGTCCAAAATGATTTCTGAGCCTATGGTATGTTCGGCACAAACCGTGCACTTATCTTGCACGGAAACTGGCTCCCAATGGACTGAAACAAGACTCCACATGACCCACATCACCTAGGAGTTCCATCGGGTGTGTCCAAAACGATTTCCGAGCCTATGGTATGTTCCGCGCCAACCGTGCACCTATCTTGCACCGACACTGGCTCCCAACGGACAGAAACAAGACTCCACATGACCCACGTCACCTAGGAGTTCCATCGGGTGTGTCCAAAACGATTTCCGAGCCTATGGTATGTTCGGCGCCAACCGTTCACCTATCTTGCACCGACACTGGCTCCCAACAGACCGAAACAAGATTCCACATGACCCACATCACCTAGGAGTACCATCGGGTGCGTCCAAAATGATTTCCGAGCCAATGGTATGTTCGGCGCAAACCGTGCCCCTATCTTGCACCGACACTGGCTCCCAACGGACTGAAACAAGACTCCACATGACCCACGTCACCTAGGAGTTCCATCGGGTGTGTCCAAAACGATTTCTGAGCCAATGGTATGTTCGGCGCCAACCGTGCACCTATCTTGCACCGACACTGGCTCCCAACAGACCGAAACAAGATTCTAATTGACCCACGTCACCTAGGAGTACCATCGGGTGTGTCCAAAATGTTTTCTAAGCCTATGGTATGTTCGGCGCAAACCGTGCCCCTATCTTGCACCGACACTGGCTCCCAACGGACTGAAACAAGACTCCACATGACCCACGTCACCTAGGAGTTCCATCGTATGTGTCCAAAATGATTTCTGAGCCAATGGTATGTTCGGCACCAACTGTGCACCTATCTTGCACCGACACTGGCTCCCAACAGACCGAAACGAGATTCCACTTGACCCACATCACCTAGGAGTACCATCAGGTGCGTCCAAAATGATTTCCGAGCCAATGGTATGTTCGGCGCAAACCGTGCCCCTATCTTGCACCGACACTGGCTCCCAACGGACTGAAACAAGATTCCACATGACCCACGTCACCTAGGAGTTCCATCGGGTGTGTCCAAAACGATTTCTGAGCCAATGGTATGTTCGGCGCCAACCGTGCACCTATCTTGCACCGACACTAGCTCCCAACAGACCGAAACAAGATTCTAATTGACCCACGTCACCTAGGAGTACCATCGGGTGTGTCCAAAATGTTTTCTAAGCCTATGGTATGTTCGGCGCAAACTGTGCACCTATCTTGCACCGACACTAGCTCCCAATGGACTGAAACAAGACTCCACATGACCCACGTCACCTAGGAGTTCCATCGGGTGTGTCCAAAATGATTTCTAAGCCAATGGTATGTTCGGCGCCAACCGTGCACCTACCTTGCACCGACACTGGCTCCCAACAGACCGAAATGAGATTCCACTTGACCCACGTCACCTAGGAGTACCATCGGGTGTGTCCAAAACGATTTCCGAGCCTATGGTATGTTCGGTGCCAACCGTGCACCTATCTTGCACCGACACTGGCTCCTAACAGACCGAAACAAGATTCCACTTGACCCACATCACCTACGAGTACCATCAGGTGCGTCCAAAATGATTTCCGAGCCTATCGTATGTTCGGCACAAACCGTGCACCTATCTTGTAGGGACACTAGCTCCCAACGGACTGAAACGAGATTCCACATGACCCACGTCACCTAGGAGTACCATCGGGTGCGTCCAAAATGATTTCCGAGCCAATGGTATGTTCGGCGCAAACCATGCCCCTATCTTGCACCGACACTGGCTCCCAACGGACTGAAACAAGACTCCACATGACCCACGTCACCTAGGAGTTCCATCATGTGTGTCCAAAACGATTTCTAAGCCAATGGTATGTTCGGCGCCAACCGTGCACCTATCTTGCACCGACACTGGCTCCCAATAGACCGAAACGAGATTCCACATGACCCAACAGACCGAAACGAGTTCCATCGGGTGTGTCCAAAACGATTTCCGAGCCAATGGTATGTTGGCGCCAACCGTGCACCTATCTTGCACCGACACTGGCTCCCAACAGTCTGAAATGAGATTCCACTTGACCCACGTCACTTAGGAGTTCCATCGGGTGTGTCCAAAATGATTTTCGAGCCAATGGTATGTTCGGCGCCAACCATGCACCTATCTTGCACCGACACTGGCTCCCAACAGACCGAAACGAGATTCCAATTGACCCACGTCACCTAGGAGTACCATCGGGTGCGTTCAAAATGATTTCTGAGCCAATGGTATGTTCAGGCGCAAACCATGCCCCTATCTTGCACCGACACTGGCTCCCAACGGACTGAAACAAGACTCCACATGACCCACGTCACCTAGGAGTTCCATCAGGTGTGTCCAAAATGATTTCTGAGCCAATGGTATGTTCGGCGCCAACCGTGCACCTACCTTGCACCGACACTGGCTCCCAACAGATCGAAACGAGATTCCACTTGACCCACGTCACCTAGGAGTACCATCGGGTGTGTCCAAAATGATTTCCGAGCCTATGGTATGTTTGGTGCCAACCGTGCACCTATCTTGCACCGACACTGGCTCCTAACAGATCGAAACGAGATTCCACTTGACCCACATCACCTACGAGTACCATCGGGTGCAGTCCAAAATGATTTCCTGAGCCTATGGTATGTTCGACACAAACCGTGCACCTATCTTGCATGGACACTAGCTCCCAACGGACTGAAACGAGATTCCACATGACCCACGTCACCTAGGAGTACCATCGGGTGCGTCCAAAATGATTTCGAGCCAATGGTATGTTCGGCGCAAACCGTGCCCCTATCTTGCACCGACACTGGCTCCCAACGGACTGAAACAAGACTCCACATGACCCACGTCACCTAGAAGTTCCATCGGGTGTGTCCAAAATGATTTCTGAGCCAATGGTATGTTCGGCGCCAACCATGCACCTATCTTGCACGGACACTGGCTCCCAACAGACTGAAACAAGACTCCACTTGACC
>NW_027098537.1:0-27001 GCF_019320115.1 Miscanthus floridulus | reverse complement strand
ACTGATCCTGTCTATTCCCTACATAGCCTCTAGTTCTGAAGTGGGTGAATCATCAGAAGAGCATGAATCCTTAGATGACATAGACTACCATCAATTGTTGAAGGATTACCATGAGGTCCAAGCAGTTTTGTCATCGGCCAGGCTAAACGTCGAGATGTTGCTATAGCAGAACCGACCAATTTATAAGAGCATAAGTACAATGGCTGCCCGCAAATGGTCGCACTATCATACTTGAGCCCATATAAACCTGGTAGCCCATTGAGTACCATGAAGGGTCTCGATTAACCATCAACATACAACCAAGATCGTACATGATTCAACATACATGTCATACGTTTCATAAACTTCACAAATACAGTTCATCCATCAGAGTAGAATTAAGGTTATTACAAACCAAGTTCAAGTGAAATAGTAGTGGAAGCAAATTAAAAGTTTGAAACTAGCATCTGCAAAATTGTTTAAATATAGTGCTAGCCCATGATCACACTTCCACAAAAGCATATGAGAGGGATAAATAAGAGATGCCTACCTAGGGCTCACTCCTCATCCACGGTGGGACAGAAGCAGTTCTTGCAATAGCCATGATAAACTATACCATTGCAATAATGGGAAAAAACCATGAGTACGAGAAAGTACTAAGCTAGACTTACCCATCATAAACCAAAAATAAAGTGACTCTAAGGATTATGAAAGGCTTTATAAGTAGAGCTAGCTTGACAACATTTTGCATAAAAAGCGACTAATTCAGTTGTACAATTATACTTTGGTCATCAAGTTAATTATAGCTATTCATCTCTAGATTAGCAACTAAGATGTGCCAAACATGTGGTATATCTTTTAATAGCATGCAGTAGTAACCATAGCCGATATAATAATTCCATGTTCATCATAACATCATTCCATAATACAATTACTATGATGTTGGGTCTAGCCAAGTTTCTCACTGTTCGAGAGAGACGGCGATTCGAATCATTTCAACCAGTTGGAAATTTATTCCTAACACAAACCCAGGTAGACTAGATCAATGATCACCTTAGGTAACCATTGTACAACTCAGGTCCACATTTCATGGGTTAGCCAAGCACCACACAATTAGGGACAACCAACTGCTAGGACGTTCAGCCTGGCATGCCTTTGGGCTCACGTCTGGCTCCCCGCACATCCTTACTACCATCTACAGTGTGCACTCTAATAGAACAGGGTAGCCTGAGTTGAGCTACTCAGCTTCATAGTCAGAATGACTTATCCGGCCAGCTAAGTGAGAGGCATGCGTTCAATCTTGTCAGAAGTACCAACAACGATATGGTCCTTAACCAGCACAGGCAGAATCACATGAGTCGACCCACACATAGACTCCACTCAGCCTTCATTTACATTACCCTCATGTTTCTTTTCCATAATAGCAAATATAGCCAACCATGCTTCGATATCCACCTTTATCTCGTAGGTGATAGGACATCCCCTGACTCCTACCGGTCTAAGCATGGCTAAGCATATATTTGATCCTAGACCTACACAGGGTTAAAGGTATATGTATCTAGACAAGGTAGTTCTATGCATCAAGTGGTTTCAATTCACCTCTTATAACCTAATGCATCAAACATAAAGATCTCAAATGAAGTTTTGTAAAACATAAGAGACTTAGAATGCTCTAGGGCTTGCCTTTGAGGAAAGAGGTTGGCTAGTGATCTAGGCACTCAGGGAGGTCCTTGAGAGTTTGCTCCTCTCCTCCTAGAGCTATGGCCTGAGCACCTCTAGCTGATCCTCCCTCTTCTTCCTCGTTGAACTCCAAAAGAGTTTATCTCTTCGGACGATCCTATATGCAAGGAGCATGAAATAAGATATCACAAATGCATATATGATGACATGTATAATATGATATGATGTGATGAATGCATACTCATAAGTGTTTTCAATAGTATTGCATTACAATGATAACAAGTTACATTTTCTTTTACTGAGCAGAGTGCATATCTCTTTTCTAGTAACTAAAACAAACATTTATGTGAATCATTATGTGGACTACAAGATATATAGCCACTTGTTTTGAGCATAACCTGGAGTATACCCACACCAAATAGTATGATCTTGCACTTTCTAGAAAGATTATTAAAAGTGTCTACAACTTTCTTATATTCATCTCAAGATGATTCAATAGCTATTTAGGTGTCCAAACAATTCAATCTTCCAGATCTATCCAGAGGACAAGCAAAATCTGACAGCAGAATTTTAACAGCTATAACTCCCAAACCATTTAGCTATGACCTCTAAAATTTTTATAAAAAGCTAGATGAGTAAATTATCTACAACTTTGTTGATAAACAAGTTTTCACAGGAAATGTAATTACCATCATGAATTATCAATACAACATAAAACTACCTCATGGCAGCCATCTAGTTGAATTATAAAGCAATAATTATGTAGCTGCTTATAACCAATCAATTTCAAGCACAACTACCATTATCAATAGATCATATGCATCACAAGCACCACAGAAAAACATCTTGGTTAAATATAACTAAATTATTTATATTCATTATTAATTTCCTTCGATAATAAGGTGATTTAAAGGATAAATATTTCTAGTGCTCAATAAATTCTTGTAAAATTATAGTAGCCTATAAATGACCCTAATAGTCTACTGTACAAATTTCATGCCAGTTGGATAAGTATAGCTACCTCTACAAAAATGACAAGGTACATATGCTTATTTTAGCAAAAAAAAGTTTAGCACAGTGAAAAGTGTCAAGCAATAGATTTAATAGTTTTTTACTTTCCTCCAAGCATGAGAATACTATGTAAAAATTTGCATGATCATATGTTATGTATTTTTACCCTAATTAATTTTACTAGAAACAAGCAATTAATTAGAATTAAATAGGAAGACCAAAATTCAAGTTTGATTACTGTAGGTTTAATATTTGTCCTAGCTAGAGCATGTTAGCATAAGACTAGCAAAATTGGAATCATAATTTTATCACCTTCCCAGCTCAAGTTATGCAATTTACAAGCTAGAAACTATTTTAAAAGCACTTATATTGCCCAATTTAATTCACCTAGAAAAATACCCTAGACAGTAGATTTCATATTTTTATCAAATAGTACACTTTAAGATGAATCCAACAAAATTTGGTTCACCCCATTTGGACACTCCTAGCTCAAGATATGAATTTTTGAAGTTTGCATTCAAATCTATGAAAATAAATCCAGAAAATCAAATTTCAAATCAGGCGCTACAGCTAGGTGCACCCGGTGCATACACCCCGCTACGACTGACGACTGGGTCCCATAGTCAACTTGGCCCCACGTGATAGAGAGATAGAGCAGAGGCATGGCTTGACCAGCGAAAAGCTCATCGACGACGAGGTCACTAGTGGTAGCGTCACCACCGATGTGTTCCCCAACTCAACCTGCACCTACTAGTACCCTCGGTTTGCACGGAGGGTCACCGAAGCTAGCTCGCTGGCGAGCATGGTGGCTTGGCAGCGGTGTGTGGTGGTGCTCTAGCCATCCTAGGTGACAGCATGGCTAGGTGAGCGTGGCTACAGCATCTATGAACCTTAGCGAAGGTCTATGGCTTGGATCGAGCCATGGTGAAGCAGTGGCAAAGCTTGGTCGCGTGCATGGCGACACGACGGCGCAAGCGCAACTACGGTATGGCGGCGTTCCCCACTGATGAGGTCGGCATTAGCCTTAGGCTTTTGCCTCGAGCTAGACCTAGCTCTAACCTATCTCTAATGTCTAGAAGTGCACGAGGAAGAGAACCGGGCATGCACAGCCATGGCGGCGGGCATGGCAGCGGCGCTCTCGGCTCACGGTGGTGCAGCCCGTGTTCTGGCACCAGCGATGCGGTAGTGGCTCAATGAGCTATGGCTATAGCTTCTAGTACTAATGAGGACAATGTAGCAAGAGAGAGATATATGGGAGGAGCTATGGATAGGGCTAGCCATGGTGAGCTTGGAGCTCGACGGTGCTCCATGAACATAGCGGCGATGGCAACATAAAATACGGCCTTACCCTTGCTCGAATGGTGGTGCGAGTGGGTCAGCAAGGTGGAGGAGGTGGTGGTGGAGGTGTGAGCAAGATGGATTGGATGGTGGTGAGATGGCGGTTTCGTACGAGCTCAATGGAGGTGTGGCGACACTGTGGTTCTGCACGGGCGCGACAAAGGTGAAGCAGAGAGAGGGCGAGAGATTGAGAGTGAGTGAGCATGGTGGCTTCGCCTCTCTTATCTTCCCCTACCAGCCCAACTAGCCAGGTCAACACAGGCATGCTGCCGCCATGCGGCGGCCATGACACACGCTGCCTCGGCTAGTTTCAAGCCAGCAATAGATGTCTGATAGCGTGACTTAACAATTCTATAACTCCTAATCTGTGGTGATTTAGCAAAAACTTCCTTAATAATAAGTGTAGAGCAACATGACATTTCCAACTTTTCTTTAAGAACCATCATCTAATTCTCACTAGTTAACAAAATACATTGCTCCAAACTGAGCTACTTTGAAACTAAAAACAGTTTCAACACAGAAAATTTCTGAAGTCACAAAACAACATTTTATTGATACCTGTGAGCACTATTTGACCATGTTAGACACTGAATTAGCTCATGACCCTTAAATAAAGTTTGTTACCCATGACAAGAACTACAACTTTTATTTAGGTCACTTAGCCATACAAACACACTAAGCTTATGTTCAACTTTAGTCAAACTAGGATCATGAAAATGGCATTTCAAATGAAACCAACACTTGAAGCAAAA
Source organism: Miscanthus floridulus (assembly GCF_019320115.1). Classification (NCBI taxonomy): domain Eukaryota; kingdom Viridiplantae; phylum Streptophyta; class Magnoliopsida; order Poales; family Poaceae; genus Miscanthus; species Miscanthus floridulus. The sequence goes on along the minus strand of NW_027098537.1, from coordinate 22,241 downwards.
TTGGCCTATGTCATGAATACAAACATTATTCCATTTATCATCCTAGATGTGTCTAAGGTGTTTTCATGACCTCACAACATTTCATACTTTGGTCACATATGATTACAAGCATAAGCATATATATAAAATCAACATTTCATGTGATAATGTATAAGAATGAGATGAAATTTCATATGCTCATGTTCATGAATGCTAGGATGATGCTTGTGCTCATGAAATGCAGATGCCAAATGCAATGCTTAACACTAGGGTGTTACAGCTATGCAGTGAGCTAGACGCCATGAGCCAAATCGGCGATCCTCAAGGAGCAAGCCCATATGATTATGATGGTTCTTGTGCAACTGAGGACGTGGGTCAAGAACCTGCATCTATGCATGCAAGCTGCCTATAACATGACCTTCTCCATGGGCATGACCTTCCCCATGGGAATAGTGGATAATCTGTTTGCCACAGAGGAGAACCTCTAAGCCATGTTGGCCCGCCTTTGAGCCATTGTGGCCGAAGCCATTTGTTAGGGGCTACTACGGTGCTGGCTGCTGCCTAGCTTTAGATTGGCACAGCAGTGAATGTTCAGGTGGTGGAGCAGGGTTTTCTACTAGGTTCGATAGATGATGACATTGTAGATCTAAATGAGAGTTTCAAGCCAGCCACCAATGTCGTCTTACCAAAGGTGGACGTGGAGCTGATCCTACACACCAACCTCGACCCTTGATCTATGGGACATATTAGTAGTATTAGTAGTCATGAATAGGTTTGATCTATGGGACGCCCTTGCAAATATGTGAACTCTTATTTGCAAGTTGTTGTTAACTTTTGTTGAACTTTGTATTAGGTGGGTTAAACTTTGTTGAGCGTGGTGTAGCTTAGATCCTTTGGTCATTTTGTAGCTGGTTTCTAGCCCCTATTGGTTGCTTTTCGCTGTAGATTTCTTTCTAGTTGTCTTTGATCTGATCTATAATATGCTAAACATTCATGAGTGCCTTTGATCTCTATTGAAGCCAACTCATATCTTTGATAAAATTTGTTGAACTTGAAAGAACCATGCAGTGAGGAGTTCATCTGAACAAGTCAAGAATATTGTTTTTGCTTTTGCTTTTCTATTGTTTTGTTTTAATTTTATTTGTTTCCTATAGGGATTCAGCAAAAGTACTCATACGAAATAGGTTTCCCTGTATAACGTGAGATGTGTTCGGCCTGGTTAGATTTACAATGCTCGGACTTTCTTATGTGTGCAGTAAATTTGAATAGCTATGTGGTTCCCGAAAGGAAACAAATTAGAAGAAGGTACATGTGACAACCATTACAATTTTAGCACCAGGTGCAAGTCTCGCACTTACAACCTATTTAGCATGGTGTCACTCAGGTCATTTGGTTTCTGCTTATTTTTTTTCCTTGGTGTCTTTCTTAGTCTTTGTTGAACTTGCAAGAACCTTGCAGTGAGGAGGAAGTCTGTCCTCAGTCAAATGCAGAGCAGAGGAGCCATTGGTGTTGAAATATTATTGCACACGTAAGAAAGTCTGACCTCTATACATTTGAACGCGTCTGACAGTATCCTCCGTAGTTTTCCTCGATTTCCTATGATGCTTGTTACTGTGTTGTTTACAATTTTAAGTTTGGCTAACTTAATAGTAGCATGGCCTAGTAGTACAATATGGCAGGTGCATTGTTGTGCTTATGAAGTATCATTTATTTGTATTTTGGAGTGCCCTCATCAGCATAACCCATGTACCCATGACATTAGAAATCAATATAAGTATTCTACTATAGCTGAATTAACAGATGAAACAGCAATAGGAGCTATAACACCACCGTAACACATGTGCACACCAAACAAATAATTCAATTTGCAAACAAAACAAAGATGGCACACTAGTTTAGATGAAATAATGATAGCATCCATCATTAAGGAAATTAACATGTCCATAGACAAGCAAACAACATTGGTCCATTTAAAATTCATGACAGAGAGATACATCAAATATAGCTTTATTTACTGCTCTGTAATGAATCCAAGAACAAGGGAACATAAGGAAGATAGTATGGTCTGTAGATGAACTCTTTTTTAATGCTATGTCTACCATACCGAAAGACACAGGCAGGGATGACTTGAACTTTTGTGCGGTCCATGTCATATGTGATGATTGTTCCTTCCTCCCTAGCAAAGAAAATCATATTCCATTTTGGGCCAACTGTAATCACTGTGTACTTGGCAGCCCAATCCATGCCACCAAATATAATATTAATCCTTCCAAACAGGATCCACGTGTTGATTGTATGCTTCAATGTCTAATTATTAGTACCATAGTCTTCAAGGATCCAGATTAAAAGCTTAGAATCATTTGGACCAACAATAGTACATACACACAAGTGACCCTTAGGTTGATGCATGGAGTGTTGAAGACCACTAAACCTATCAAATTTCCTCCATGTGTTTTCATCCATATCCACAGCTAGTATCATAGAGTACTCCCTAGAGTACCCCATAATGTGCAGACAACCGTTAAGAAACACACTTGGTTGTCTGTGAAATGTCACATCAGTATTCTTGCCCCCATTTAGATTCCTTATAGATCTATGCTACAATTTGAGATGAGTAGATCTCCACGCTTGTGCACATAGCGTCAACATCCACATATTTAATCACATGGAAGTGCGAGGAGACTGTCGGATCAAACCTCTAGCGAGCCTCACCAACAGGATGGCCAACATCATGGGTGCTAGGCAGTAGATTTTTAAACTTTTGGGTCATTGGATTGTAGATGACATAGCGGTATCCATCAGCCCCAAGGCACCAGCATAGGATGAGGCTGTTGCAGCAATATGAGATAGCTACATTGTCAATGTTGTAGGGCAAGAATTCCAAGGAGGGGGTGTACACCAGGGATGCTGGTGAAGTGTCGATTGTTGCTCTCACTATCATAGAAGAAGCCAGCCATAGTCTAGGGTAGATTCTTTTGGTTGTTGGAGTCCGAGATGAGGTTTTTCTAGGAGCAATAGACACATTTGTAGCAGAACAAGGAGCAGGTGAGGAGGTGGCGGAGGATTTAAAAAATGACATCCTTGGTGAGGCTGGCTAGTGTGTTTCTCTTATTGGGGGCCTCCTCCATTTCTTTAGTGTGTAATATGATGAGAGCTTCCTTAGTAATGAGATCACTGAAGAGGAAAAATAATCCTACAAAGTTCCATTAGTGAAGTCCACAACTCATACCAAAGTGCAACTTTAACAGCCATTAACAATTTTCTTGGTACGACCTCATGTAAATTTAAAGTAGCACCACATAGATATATATAACTCAAACTAGAGTAACAGTTAATGGAGTTATAACCATTACAATTTTAGCAGTTAATTGAGCTTCCTCAGTTCTCACAAGTAGAATGTTAGTGAACAAGTGGGGGTAGTGATCATCATTGGCATCAGTACGTAGCAACATATGTAGCTTAAACATTATTGGCATCAATGATGTGAATGATGGACACAGCATTGATTTGCTTTCGATGCCTTCCTCTTGTTTGGAACCAATTGGATAACTTTGTTGTCAACAAGGAGAAGACATAGAGAGCAAACATATGAGCTATAGCCTAATCCATCCAACAGCCATGTAGACATCATTGGCACAAAAATATGGCCTCAGATATGTTACAAGTTCAAAATACCATAAGGACTCATTGGTGGCACTGGAGCATACAAAAAAGAAATGTAGAATCAAGCAAGCACTTGATGTTTATATATATATATATGCTTGCCATTGTGTGTGACCAATGCATGAAATGGTTGTGAGATTACAAAAACACCTTAGACATGTTTAGGATGGTACATGGAACAAGTTTGGTATTCATGACTTGGACCAAAACAGCCCCCAAGTCATAGTTATTCTAGAAACTCCAATTTTCATGATCCTACTTTGACCAAAGTTGAACTATAGCATAGAGTGTTTGCATGGCAGTGCACCCTTAAGCAAAGTTGTAGTACTTGACTAGAGTAACAACTTTATTTTTGGTACAAGAGCTAATTTAGTGCCTAACTTGGTCAAATAAGGCTCACAAGAATCAACAAAATGTTGTTTTCAACTTACAAAAATTCGCTAAGTCATGAACTGATTTCCAGTTTCCATGTACCATACTTTGAAGCTTTGCATTTTGAAAACCATCGCGAATTAGAGGAAACTTTCTAAAGCAAAGTTGTAGACCTCATGTAGCTCTACAATTCTTGTTAATGAAGTTTTTGCAAATAGCAAACAGATTAGGAGATAGAGGTGGAGGAAATTGCGTCATCAGTCACTAATCGTAGGTCTAAACCGGCCTTCGCCGCCCGCGCCAGTGGCCCACTGGCCACAGGACGCGCGCGCCACATGGTGTCCATATGCTGGAGTTGGTCCGGTTGGTTAGGCAGAAGGGGAGTTAAGGGTGAGGCAACATCGCTGCTCCATCCATTCCTCACTCTCTCGCCCTCACTCGCCTTCCCTCTCACCCGTCAAGTAGCAGCGCCACCATCACCATCGCCGTCATGAGCATCACCATGCTTGCTCGCTTCCACCATAGCACCATTGTCCAATCGCTTGCGCTAATATCTCTGCCTTGCTTCGCTCTATCACCTTGACCCACCATTGTAGCCGCTCAAGCCTAGGTGAGGTCACATTTTGAGTCGTCGTCACTGCCATAGCCGCAATTCACCACTGAGCACAAGCTCGCCATGGCCAGCCACAACTAGTGCACCTCCATTCTCTCTCTCTCCCTCATCTGGTCTTCGTCATAGGTCTTAGAATCTATATCCACCATCCATTTAACCGTTACTGCTATCGCCGTGCAGGAACATGCAACCACACCATGCATGCCTGCCATGGCCATGAGCTCAAGCTCGCCATCGCCGACCTCAACCGGCCACCCATAGACCGCTCTGGTGCCCGGTATTGTGTCACCTAAAGCCATAGTGTCTTTCTTGAAGATGGAGACCTACCTCTCGCCACCGGTTAGCTAGAACAGAAAGTGCCACCACCGTGCAATGTGCACCGCCATGCATGTGGCTGGAGCACGCTGTCGCTCCACCATGACCTAGACCTAACCCTAGATCTTTACTAGGTCACCATGAATCTGTAGCCGTGCTTGCTCGAGCGCGCCATGGCCAGGGATGGTTAGAGCACCACCGTGCACCTCCATCGAGCCACCATTAGCGCCGCCACCGTAGCCAGCCGCCGTTAGTGGTCCGACGACCTACCTCATCCGATGCGGGTTAACGTGAGGAACACGATGGAGGTAACCTCATCGCTAGAGACCTCGCTATCGGCGAGCTATGACCGGTCTAATGCTATCCTCTATTCTGTTTCGCCGACATGTGGGTCCCATTGACCACGGGCCCCATCTGTCAGTTTGTGTGTATGTTTTGATTTTCTTATTTTTCACAGATTTGAATACAAATTTCAAAAATTCATATCTAGAGTTAGGAGTGTACTAATTGAGTGAAGCAATTTTTTTGGATACATCATGCAGTGTACTATTTGACAAAAATATGAAACCTACTGTTTGGGATATTTTTCTAGGAGAATTAAATGGAGCTAGATAAGTGCTATTAAATTATTTTCAATCTTGTAAAATGCATAACTTGAGCTAGGAAAGTGATAAAAATGTGATTCTAATTTTGATGATCTTAAGTTGACATGCTCTAGCTAAAAAAATACTAAACCTACAGTAAGAATGCTTGGAATATGGTCTTCCTATTTAATCTTAAATAATTGCTAGTTTCTAGTGAAAATAAATGAAGTGAAAATACATAAGTAATGATCATGCAAATTTTTACACAGTGATATGGTGCTAGGATGAATGTAAGAAAAAGATGAAATCTGTTGTTTGACACTGTTCACTAGGGTAAACTATTTTTGCTAAAATAAGACTATGCGACTTGTCATTTTTGTAGAGATGTCTATAGTTATCCAAATGCCCTGAAATCTGTACAGTAGACTTTTGGGGATGTATGTAGGCTACTGTAATTTTTTTAGAATTTATTGTACACTTTTGATATAATTTCCATATTTCACCTTAGTGTCCAAATCAATTAATAAATGCATTTAAATAATTTATTTGGGCTTGAACATTAAGTTTTCTAGAGTGTGTATGATGCCTATGGACTATTGCTACCCTTGGTTGTGCCTAAATTTGATTGCTTGTATGCAGTGAAATATTAATTTCTCTATAATTCAATTATAGTGACTGTTTGGATAGTTTTGGTTGTTAAGTAAATTGCATAGGTAAGATGATGTTTGTTGTGTATCTTGTTAATAACAAAGTTGTAGATAACTTACTTATATTGCTTGTGTCAAAGGTTCATGGCAATAGGATAAATGGTTTGAGAGTTATAGCTATTAGAAGTTGGTCTCCAGAAATGCTTATTCTCTTGAATTTCTAGATAGATCTAGGAAATTACTTTTTTTACCTTGATAGACATTGAATCATCTTGAGATGGCTATAAGAAATTTGTAGGAAGTTTTACAAGCTTTTCAAAAAGTCCAAGATCATAGTATTTGGTTGAGTAGACCTCAAGTTATGGCTAAAATAAGTAGCTGTTGTTTACAGCAGGAAATGACTAAGTCAATTGTAGTTGTTTGTGTTATGTGATGTTTGTGTAGATGCTTAGGCTAATTGAGATTAGTTATTAGCTATAGGTTCTAAGCCTCTTACTGATGATGATGAACTTTACCTTAGGTTACTAGAACTTGGTGAGTGTATGTTTCTTGTATTATAGAAGAGATATGCACCTACTCAGTATAGATCAATTAGAAGAAAGTTATACATCTACCTTGCCAACGAATGTAAAACTTATCATACACCTTGTGGATAACCATGCTCATGCATGTACAATTTATCATATCATCTCATCTCTTATGCATTTGTGATACTCATTTGTGCATATGCATGCGATAGGTTCCCCAAAAGGAGTGACGCTCCTCGAATTCGAACCCAAGCATCAGGAGGAGCAGCAGGGAGCCTAGGAGCAGGAAGTTCAGGCGGATGGAGGAGTCAACTTAGAAGATTTTCCTAAGTGTCCTGACCACCAACCTTCCTTGTTCTTGAAAGGCAAGCCCCAAAGCATTATAAGCCTCCTATGTTTTTATAAATATCACTTGCGTCCTTTATGTTTAATGCATTATGTCATAGGAGTTGATTGGAAACACTTGCTACATATATTATCCTTGTCTAGACAAATATATCTTGAAACCCTTATAGGTCCAGGATCGAATATATGCTTAGCATTGCTTAGTTTGGTAGAAGTTAGGTGATTTACTATCACCTAAAACATATAGGTAGATAACTAATCACGGTTGGCTATAATTGCTATTGTGGAAATAACCATGTGTTGATGAATAAAAAGGAGTCTAGGCAGGATTTGATAGAGAAGAACAAGGCATGAAGGTCTTGGTGCCAATTTATCCCCGTTCGTGTCAGTTAAGGACCGATTCACTGTATGTCATCATGCCATGTTGAACGCATGCCTAGCACTTAGTTGGTCGAATAAGTCATTCCGACCGTGAAGTCGAGTAGCTCAATTTAGGCCAGGCCCCGGTAAGTGAAAGTGCGCACACTAGAGGTAGTAAGGATGTGCGAAGAGTCAGTGGCGTGAGTCCAAGGGCAGGTTAGGCCTGAACTTCTTGGTAGACTGGTAGAATCTCTGAGGGTGCGGCACTGATCGGACCCACGAAGTTGGTTCCTGAGTTGTACCAAAGGTGACCCAATGCGACCCCAACGGGGGAAGTATGGGTTTGTGTTAGGAATAATTCCCTAGCTGGGTAGGAATCAATTTGAATCATCGTCTCTCTTAGATAGTGAGAACTTGACTGAGCAGTGGCAATGTAGAGTAACTTAATAGAAACTTGATGGTTATGATGATGCTCAAATTATTATACTGGATATGGTTACTAATGCTTGTTAGCTTAATCAAGTGATTGCTCTACTATAGGTGCTAATCTAGAGATGCTTAATTGAATAGGTATTCAAATTGATGCTAGAGGTACTAAATCTCCAAGTTATTTTACTTAAGCTTTTATGCAAATTATTGTCAAGCTAACTCCACCGATAAAGCCTTGCATACTCCTTGGAGTCATATTATTTCTAGTTTACGATGGATAAGTCTAGCTGAGTATATTCTCATACTCAGGGTTTATTCCCTCTTATTGCAGATGACATGATGTATCATGGGTACTGTAAGAACTGCCTTCGTCCTACCGTGGATGAGGACTAAACCATGGGGCATGGTACTCCTGAGTTATCCCCTCTATTCTACTTTTGCTAGAAATGACCGTGGTACTGGCATGTATTTGAACTAAGTGTGATGTTGATGTCAAACTAGTTTGCTTCTGCTATTTGAACTTGGTTTGTAATAACTATGTAAACTCTGATGTATGTGGGATACTTGTGAACTATTTGTGAACTATGATGTAACATATGACTGGTTGTGTTAAATCATGTATGATCTTGGTTTGTATGTTGGTTTGTTTGAGATCCTTCATGATTTCATCGGACTACCGGGTTTATATGGGCTCAAGTATGATAGTTTGATCGCTTCGGTGATTGCTATTGTACTTGTGCTCTTATAAATTGGATGGTTCTGTTACAGCAGGCATCGGAGCAAGATTCAACACTAAACTTGTCATATGGGTATTTAAAACAAAGGTTTTGTTTTATAAAATCAGTTTGACAACTTTTAGCTTTATATATAGGTGTGTTAAAAACCTGAATTTTAAATTTAGAGTGTGCCAATGGTCATATCCTTTATGCCTAGTTAAGGACTATCAGGTGGCTAAATAAGTACTAACATGGGGGTTTTTACTTTTGTCGTCCATAAGGCGTGCTATTGTATGGATGTCATTAACTTGAGTGGTAATGTATGGATCAATTGCTTCTACGCCCAAGGTAAGAGTGGCAAGACCACAAGGGTGAGCGTGTGGTCTAAGGGGAGAGGTAGCTTTGGTACTGCGGTATATATATATGTCCCATATATATACTGAGGTATTTAATTGTGGGTTAGCTTTGATATGGCTATAGATGCATATTTATATGTACGTGTGGCGCGTATTTACTTTCGGGTAGCTTTGATACGGAAGTATATGTATGGGTATACATATATGGAAGTATTTAGTTGCAACCTAGAGCCCAGATTTACATTTTTGCATATATAAGTGTTGGGTTGGGCTGAAATGAAATTCTTGTGTAGGTACACTAACAGCGAAATGTGTAGCCTAATTAGTTACGTATATTGAGAGAACGTATGTATGCCACCGTGTATGTCGTTAGAATTTTAAAATTTTCCTAAGATTCGTGAGGATGTACGAAATGTGCATGCATCATGTTCACTCGTGCATTTACATTTTTGCATTCCTCGCTTACTTATAATTGCTTACCCCATTCATTAAATTTCTTCTCACGTATGATATCCTCTCACAAGAGTTGCACACTTTGCTACAGATGGTAGCATCAGGAGCCCCGCCTCGTAGTGACACATTCCTAGCTGTGTTTGGCACTCTAACCTTGTTGTGGCTCAGTTGGGTACGCTCAGCCACCCTGCTACTTCTGGTGGGAAGTGGCAGTTGAGGGGCAGCCGTGGTATGATGTGTGGGTGACCATTCCAGCCCATGCAGACAATCCACAGTGGCAAGGTTGGAGTATTGAGTCAGATGGGTAGTCTCCTTAGGAATGTGCCCAAGTGGTAGCTTTGGAGGCACTGAGTGAAATTTGTCAAGAGTTTGGTGATGAGCTTGTCAACGGTCCAGCCAGAACCTTTCCCCGGGTGGATCCATCGGTGATCGCTTGGATGCAGCCAGGTGGTAACACACTGGTCAGGGACCATGATGAGCGAGTAGAGAGCTCTAGTGCTGCTATGAGCGCTATGTTCGCCATCCTGAAGGTGTTCTACTCCCACCAAGACAACTACGTAAGCTGCATACTAGAGCTCCAGCGAGCACAGACCGCACAACGCTAGCTACGAGGGTGTGTGCGTAGGCATGGAAGGGTAGCTAAAGAGGCTCAGTGGAAAACCAATAATGCTACTACAACTTTAGAAGCTCGCTAGGTTTAGTTGGTGAATGTTGTTGCAAAAACAGATGCAGCTATGGCTAAGTTACAGGACATCCATGCTGAGAGGGATGAGGTCATTTGCCTTGCTGAGACTAGGGAGGTAGCTAGAATCCATACTGTGTTTTGGGCTGCTAGGCAAGCAACGGAGTTTGATCACGGAGAGTAGGAACTCATACGCTAGATTGAGGAGCTACAACTAGATGTTCATCGTCTCAACAACATGCTAAACCCAATTCTTCCTCTAGCTCCAGCGGTGGAAGAAGCTCCCAATGTGTTGATTGTTGTGGACGATGGCATGGAGGTGGATGCTGAGGATGAGCCTAAGGAGGAGGTCAAGCCTTTTGAGGACAACCACGGTGATGATGTGTCTAACATCGATTGCAACCATCCCGAGGAGTAGCTTAGCTATAGTATCTAGCTAGATGCGCTAGATCTCTATCTTCGATCCTTGATGTAATGAACTCATGATTTAGGTTTCAATCTCATGATGTACTCCTTTGATGTAATCGTGAAACCTTGCATGTTTAATCTATATTGTTGTTGAACCTTCATAAATGTCCAATTTGTGTGCTAGCAAGTATTGGCATGTATGGGAATGTATTGCATGATCGCTAAGTAATATAATTGGTGATGTTGTGTTGTGGAAATGAATTATTATGCCTCTATTTTTATTGTATGAATGTAAATTCACTCTAGTAAATTCAGTTTTGCATAATTATATAATTCCTCTATGATTTTTGTGACATCATCAATAATTACCTATGGTTGCAATTCTGCAGATGACGCGCACTCATAGGGGAGATAGTGGAGATGAGGTGGGTGGTAGTGGTTCCCATGGCAATGGCAATGAGGACCTCCCTCCACCGCCACATCCCACGCCAACGGAGATGATGGCCCACCTCATGGAGACCCAACGTTCCATGGGAGAAGTGTTGCATGGTCTTGCGTAGAATGCTGGCCATGGATGAGGAAGGGACAAACACCAAGGACCTAAACCTAACTAGTTCAACACTTTTAAGGACTTTCTTGACACCAAGCCTCCTACCTTTAAGGAGGCAGAGGAGCCATTGTAGGTAGATGAATGGCTGAATATAATTGAATAGAAGTTCCATCTCTTAAGGGTCACAGAGCACCTAAAGGCGGAATACGCATCACACCAGCTGCAAGGGCCTATAGGCATTTGGTGCAGTCATGATCGATCCACTTTGCCTAAGGATGCTCAAATTACCTGGAACCAATTTAATACTGCATTTAGGGGACATTATATTCCCCTAGGTCTTATGAGAACGAAACATACAAAATTCATGAAGCTCACATAAGGTACCAAGAGCATAACTGAGTACCTGCATGCCTTTAACAATCTATCAAGGTATGCCATAGAGTTTGTTGACATTGATGCAAAGAAGATTACTAGTTTCAAGAAGGGGCTAAGTCCAAAGCTGATGAATACTCTAGCTAACAGGAAGTGTGCCACTTTCAATGAGTTTGTTAGTGATGCTTTGACTCAAGAGAATCATAAAAACATCTATTCAGCATCCAAGAGTCACAAGAGAGCTTATGAAGCAGGTGCATCTTAGTCAAAAGCTCCTATTGCTACGAGACCTTAGTTCCATCCACCTGCTCCAAAGTATAGACCACCTTAGAAGAAGGTACAAACCAGTTAGACCTAGAAAGTGTATCACAAGGCCTTTTCTGTTGCCCTACCAAAGGGTAACATAGGACAAGGATGCTCCAGCATTCCACCTAGCAGCATGCCATGCTAGAACTGCAACAAGACTGTCCATTGGGCAAGAAATTGCCCATATCCCAAGAAGAACAACAACCAGAAGCAGGGTAATCCAAATGCATGTCAGGGACACATGTACTATACCACCCTAGAAGAGATCCCATCAGGTGAAGTTGTTACTGCGGGTACATTTCTTGTGAACCAACACCCCATAGTTGTTTTGTTTGATTCTGGAGCTTCACATTCATTTATGAGTCAAATATTTACATCCAAGCATGATCAAAGGGTAGTTACTGTAGATAAGGGTGGTTATTGCATAAGTGCAGTCGAAAATAATATCTCTTCCAACTAGATAGTCAGAGATGTGCGCATCTCAATAAGCAACCAAGAGTATACCTTAGATCTTGTAGTATTGCTAGGGTTGGGGATAGATGTAATCTTGGGTATGAAATGGATGAGTGGCCATGGAGTTCTCATTGACACTTTGACTAGAACCATCATGTTGAGAGAACCCTAGAGTAATGATGCTTTCTTAGTGCCACTTCCTAGAAATTTTGATCTCCAAAACTTTGCTGGTGCTATTCAGAGCATGACCCTCCTTGATATTCCAGTGGTATGTGAGTTTTCGGATGTTTTTCTAGATGAATTGCCTAGGTTGCCACCCGATAGGGATGTAGAGTTTAAGATTGAGTTATTGTCGGGTACAACACCCATCTCTCTAAGGCCATATAGAATACCATCAAATGAGCTAGCCGAGCTTAGGGTTCAATTGCAAGGGTTTTAGAGAAACATCTCATTTGACCTAGCTCATCTCCATGGTGTTATCCCACCTTATTTGTGAAGAAGAAAGACAAATCCTTGTAGATGTGTGTGGACTACCGACCACTTAATACTATAACGGTCAAGAACAAGTATCCTTTGCCTCGAATTGATATCTTGTTTGATCAATTGTCAACGGCTAAGGTGTTCTCCAAGATTGATTTGAGATCTGGTTACCATCAGATTAAAATTAGGTCGAAAGACATACCTAAAACTGCTTTCTCCACTAGGTATGGCCTGTATGAGTATTTGGTCATGTCCTTTGGGCTAACAAATGCTCCTGCATATTTCATGTATCTGATGAATTCGGTGTTCATGCCCAAGCTTGATAAGTTTGTGGTTGTGTTCATCGATGACATTCTAATCTATTCAGAAAATGAGGAGGATCATGTAGAGCACCTAAGAGTTGTTCTAACTAGACTAAGAGAACATAAGTTGTATGCTAAGTTTAGCAAGTGTGAGTTTTGGCTTCAGAAGGTACTTTTTCTAGGGCATGTGTTGTTAGAAAATGGGATCTCCATAGACCCCTCTAAGGTGTAAGAAGTTATGAATTGGAAGGCCCTGACTTTAGTTCATGAAGTTTAGAGTTTTCTTGGTTTAGCTGGTTACTACCGTCGGTTCATTCTAGACTTCTCCAAAATCACCAAGCCAATGATAAGATTGCTTCAAAAAGATGAGAAGTTTGTATGTACTCCAAAGTGTGAAGCCATTTTTCACACTTTATGGACTTTGTTGACTTCAGCTCCTGTTTTGGCACAACCTTATATTGAGAAACCTTTTAATGTGTTTTGTGATGCATCAAGTATTGGTTTGGGATGTGTTCTTATGCAGGAAGGCCGAGTCATTGCTTATGCCTCACATCAGCTGAAGAAGCATGAAGTCAATTACCCAACTCATGACTTGGAACTAGCAGCGGTTGTCTATGCATTGAAGATTTGGAGACACTATTTGCTTGGCAATGTGTGTCATATCTACATAGATCATAAGAGTCTTAAGTATATCTTAACTCAACCCGAACTAAATATGAGATAGAGAAGATGGCTAGAATTGATCAAAGATTACAATTTAGAAGTACATTATCATCCTGGCAAAGCGAATGTTGTTGCAGACGCTTTGAGCAGAAAGTCTCATTGCAATTCTCTATTAGAAGATGGCTTCAATTTGTTACATCCTGCTGTGCTACATAATATTATGATCAGTTGTTCTCTTGAGAGCACGATCATTGAGCTTTAGAAGACCAATCCGGGTGTGTTCCACATCAAAAGAGAGATGGAAGAGTAAGAGACTAAGCATTTCAGGATAGATGAGAATGGTGTTCTATGGTTTAAGGATAGACTGGTAGTGTCGAAGGATAAGGAACTTAAAAACCTGATATTAGGAGAGGCTCACCCTTCTAAACTATCCATCTATCTGGGTAGTAGTAAAATGTATCAAGACTTGAAAAACCATTTTTGGTGGACCAAAATGAAGGAGATTGCAGCTTATGTTGCTAATTGTGATAATTGTTGCCGAGTTAAGGCTGTTCATTTGAAACCTGCTAGACTACTTCAACCACTGTCCATTCCAGGTTGTAAGTGGGAAGAAGTTAGCATGGATTTTATTATTGGACTTCCACCTACTCATAAGACTTATGATTCCATATGGGTGATTGTGGATCGCCTAACTAAGTCTATGCATTTCATTCTAGTTAGAACCAACTACCGACTGCATGAGTATGCTGAGTTGTATATATCCCACATAGTACATCTACATAACGTGCCAAGAACCATTATGTCTGACAGAGGGGCTTAGTTCACTGCTCAATTTTGGGAACATTTGCATAAGATGTTAGGCACAAACTTAGTTAGAAGTTCTGCCTATCACCCTTAGACCTTTGGGCAAACTAAACGTGTAAATCAAATATTGGAAGACATGTTGAGGGCTTGTGTCATCTCTTCAAAAGGTTCATGGGAAAAATTGTTACCTTTAGCTGAGTTTTCCTACAATAATAGTTATCAAGAGAGTATTAAGATGGCTCTTTTTGAAGCTTTGTATGGCCATAAATGTAGAACTCCTTTGAATTGGGTTGAACCCAGAGAAAGGAGATACTATGGTATTGATTTTGTCAAAGAGGCTAAAGAGCAGGTGCATATCATTCAACAATATATAGAAGCCATTCAATCAAGGCAAAAGAGTTATGCGGATGAAAGCATCTAGGCCCCTAGTTGGGTTTCAGTGATTAATGATAATACGAGATTACTATGACTAACATGTATTTTGTAGAGGCAATTTAAGTTAGGTCATGATAATGGCAATTGATTGTGCAATCATGGTTGTCATGCCCCTATGATGGAAATTGTTTTGGTTTTCAAAGTATGGACGGCAAGGTTAAGGATGGACTAGTTCTAAGTGTCGTTTGGTGTTGAAGAGACACTTAGAGTAGTTTAGGGCTTTGTTTTTCCTTTGGCCGTACTATTAAGGGGTGTATGGACTAGTAGCTTGACCTAGGTGAGTCTAGTGGGTTAGGTGTGGTGCACACTTATCAAATCTAGCACTAAGTAGCTCCAAAATAGCTCTAAGATCAATTGCAGCAAACTTCATTCACATAGGATTTGCTAGTTAGAAGTGAATGGAGGGTCAAATGTTGACTGAATGCTGATCTGATTGTGACTAGACGCTGGTAGTAGAGTCTGGTCAGTTCATTTGATCAAGTTGAAGTCATCTGGTTTGCGACTGAACATTGAGTGAAAAGTGACCGAATGCTGGGTGCTAGAGTCTAGTCAACTCTAGTGAGGTTCCAAGAGGTAGATTCCTGATCTGACATGTTCGGTCAGTGCTGACCGGACGCTGGTTAGGATCCAGTTACTCACCGAATGCTAAACTATGAAGTGACTGGACTCTAGGTGCCAGCGTCCGGTCAACATCAGTAAGGATCTGGAGAGCATTTTTGTGACTAAATGCGTCTGGTCAGTGCTGATCGGACACAGGTCAGAGTCCGGTCACAACTTAAAGGCTCTTTGGCGGGGATAATTGACCAAAGCGTCTAGTCACCCCATAGAGCACTAACTCAACCTCCTAACGGTTTCGTTTTGAATGACGGGGTATAAATACTTCCTCTATTCATCCAAGGAAGGTCTCTTGCCCATTTGTTCAGCTATGAAACACTCTTGAGAGTGCAAAGGAGAGCAAGAGCCTAGTGAGGTGATTGAGATTTGAGAATACAAGATTAAGGCCTCATTAGTGCAAGGAGAGCAGCAAGTGTGCATCCACCCTTCTCATTTGGCTTGTCATGGTCAAGTGAGAGTTTGTGCTTGTTACTCTTAGTTATTACCATCACCTAAATGGCTTGGTGGTGATTGGGAGTTTGGTGATCATCCAGCGGAGCTTGTGGATGACCCAACTCAAGTTGTGAGCGGTTGTGGGTGATTCACAATGATGGAGTGTCAAAAAATCAGCCTGTAGAGAGCACTTGATCCTTGCACGGATCAAGGGGGAGCTGCACCCTTACGCGGGTGCTCCAACAAGGACTAGTGGAGAGTGGTGACTCTCCGATACCTCGGTAAAACATCACCATGTTCCTTTCCCACTCTTTACTTTAAGAGCAATTCATTTCATGTCTTTACATTCCTAGAATTGCCATGCTAGAGTAGGATTGGAACTTAGGTTACAAAACTTTTGTGCGGTAGAACAATGGAAACACATTCTAGGCACAAGGGGTAAAGTGGGCTAAGTGTAGGGTTTAATTATTGTAAAGAATTTTAGAATTAGCCCAATTCACCCTCCCCCCTCTTGGGCATCTTGATCCTTTTAGTAGACAAGAGAAGAAGACCCATTGAGTTTGAAGTAGGTGATTTGTATGCCTAAAAGTGTCACCAATGAAAAAGATACAACAGTTTGGGGTAAAAAGAAAGCTTACACCCATATATGTGGGTCCATATCCAATCATTGAGAAAAGCAGAAGAGTAGCCTGCAAGATCCAGTTACCTCCAGAAATGAGGGCTATCTTCAACATTTTTCATGTATCCCTATTAAAGAAATGTTTTCGTGTTCCAGAAGAAAGAGTGGAGGTTAGAGATATCAAGTTAGAATCAGATCTCACCAATGAAGAGAAGTCGGTGCAAATATTAGATAGTAACGATAGAGTAACTCGAAACCATGTGATCAAGTTTCACAAAGTGATGTGGAATAATCATAGTGAGCAAGATGTTATGTAGGAATGGGAAGATTATTTACGTGAGGTTGATCCCGCCTTTTATGAAAAATGGTAGGTCTTTCGAATCTCAGGACGAGATTTTTATAAGGGGGAGGGGTTGTAACACCCTAGTGTTAAGCATGCATTGGGCACTTGCATTTCTTAAGCACAAGCATCATCCAAGCATTCATGAGCATGTGTATAAGAAGTTTCATCACAATCACTTTATCTTTATCACATGTGATGTTGTTTACATACATATATATGCTTGCCATTGTGTGTGACCAATGCAAGAAATGGTTGTGAGGTTATAGAAACACCTTAGACATGTTTAGGATGGTACATGGAACAATTTTGTATTCATGACTTGGACCAAAACAGTCCCCAAGTCATAGTTATTCTAGAAACTCCAATTTTCATGATCCTACTTTGACCAAAGTTGAACTATAGCATAGATTGTTTGCATGGCAGTGCACCCTTAAGCAAAGTTGTAGTACTTGACTAGAGTAACAACTTTTATTTTTGGGCCGAGAGCTAATTCAGTGCCTAACATGGTCAAATAGGGCTCACAAGAATCAACAAAATGTTATTTTCAACTTCAAAAAATTCGCTGTCATGAACTGATTTCTAGTTTTGATCTACCATACTTTGAAGCTTTGCATTTTGAAAACCATGGTGAATTAGAGGAAACTTTCTAAATCAAAGTTGTAGACTTCGTGTAGCTCTACAATTCCTGTTAATGAAGATTTTGCAAATAACAAATGGATTAGGAGATAGAGGTGGAGGAAATCACGCCATCAGTCATAGATCGCATGTCTGAACTAGCCTTTGCCACCTGCACCAGTGGCCGACCGGCCATAGGCCTTGCGCGCAGCATGGCAGCCGTATGCCGACACTGGCCTAGCCGATCGAGTAGAAGGGAAGATAAGGGTGAGGTGACGTCGCTGCTCCATCCATTCCTCGCTCTCTCGCCCTTGCTCGCCTTCCCTCTCGCTCACCAGACAGCAGCACCAACATTGCCATCATTGTCATGAGCTTCGCTGCTCACGCTTGCTGCCACCGCAGCACCATTGTCCAGTCACTCATGCCAATATCTCCACCTTGCTCCGCTCTATCACCTCACCCACCATTGTTGCCGCTCGAGCCTAGGTGAGGCCATATTTCGAGTCATCGTCACCACCATGGCCGTGGTGCGCTACCGACCATGAGCTCACCGTGGCCAGCCACAACCCGTGCACCTCTGCTCTCTCTCTCTCCCTCATTGGTCTTTGCCATAGGTCCTATAATCTATATCCACCATCCATTTAACCATTACAGCCGCCACCGCATGGGAACATGTGACCGCACCATGCGCGCCCACCATGGCCATGAGCTTAAGCTCTTCACCGCTGACCTCAACTAGCCACCCATACACCGCTCTAGTGCCCAATATTGTGTCATCTAAAGTCATAGTGTCTTTCCTGAAGATGGAGACCCGCCTCTCGCCGCCGGTTAGCTAGAACGGAAAGTGCCATCGCTGTGCATTGTGCACCGCCGTGCTGCCATGCACGTGGCTGAAGCATGGCGGCGCTCCACCATGACCTAGACCTAACCCTAGATCTCTTCTAGGTCACCACAAAGCTAAAGTTGTGCTCGCCCAAGCATGCCATGGTCGAGGATGGCCGGAGTGCCACCGCGCGCCTACGCTGAGCCGCCATTAGCGTCGCCGCCGTAGCCAACCGCTGTTAGAGGTCCAACGACCTACCTCGTTTGATGCAGGTTGACTGAGGAACATGACAGAGGTAACCTTGTCGCCAGATGTGATGTTTAGTGTATGCATGTGTCCTAGATTTCAAGCCTCACTAAGAGAAAGCCATTTGAAGGCAACAAATTGAATATTGAGGTACTTGAAGCATACACAAAATATTGGATTGTGGTATCCCAAAGGAGCAAGATTTGAGTTGATTGGATATTCAAACTCTAATTATGCAGGATGCAAAGTTGAGAGAAAGAGCACATCAGGCACATGTCAACTATTGGGAAGATCACTTATGTCTTGGTCATCAAAGAAGCAAAATAGTGTAGCACTTTCAACAACCAAAGTAGAGTATATTTTGGCCGGTAGTTGTTGTGCTCAATTACTTTGGATGAAGGCTACCTTGAGTGACTTTGGAATCAAGTTCAAACAAGTGCCATTGCTATGTGACAATGAGAGTGCCATGAAGCTCACCAACAATCTGGTTCAACATTTAAGAACAAAGCACATAGATGTCCATCATCATTTCATAAGAGATCATCAACAAAAGGGGACATTTGCATTGAGAGTGTGGGCACCAATGATAAACTTGCTAATATCTTCACCAAGCCACTTGATGAGAAGAGGTTTTGTAAGCTAAGGAATGAATTGAACATACTTGACTTCTCAAATATGTGTTGATGCACCCCCATCATATTACATGCCTCTCCTTTGAGCAAAGCAAGGTAAAGTTGATTGACATGTCATTCATCCATTGCTAAGGACTTGTTTAGTGCATCTAGTCATTCCTCCCATGTCTTAGGCTCATTCATGAAAATCAAATGAATTTGATGCTTGCATGGTACCACTATTGCTTTCATGCTTGAAATGATCTAGTGGTAGCATATTACATGTCTGTGGGCTTGTGAACCTAGTGTTTGATCTAGAAAATGAGCTATAAGTGTTTAACTCAACATGGTGCATGATAACCCTTATTTGGAGGTATGAAGAAGCTTAACCTTGGATCAAACCGAGTTAAATATCTTTTGCAAGTGATCTAGATTAAACCAAATTGGGAAAATGATCCTCACTTCACATGGTTTCACCCCAACCTATCTAAAATTTGAGCTCACATTTTGTGCTAATTGTTAACAGAGGGGGAGAGAAATTCACAAAGATAGTAAGATAAGGGGAGCAAACAAATGAAATGACATTGTTAGGGGATTAATTAAAATTTGAAGCACACAAGTAGGGGGAGCAAGCTAATAAACTTGTTTGTTGCATTTGAATGTGCATTACATATGTTTGCTTGCATGGCACAAGTACTTAAATTCCCTATCCATGCTTGTGTGGTGTATGCTAGATTGTAGAAAATGATTGATGAAATGAAAAATAGCATGCATAGGATAGCTAGATTCTAATGTTGATCTCACGAGGTATCTAGTTTGTCTTTGTTTTTCAAGTGATATCTAGCAAACCATGGTGCTAAGGATGGTGTTCAAAATGACAACTCCAATTGGTATCATGCTTCAAAGTTCCATTCTTTACACCTTAGCATCATTTGGTAGCTATTACTCTCCCAAACTTCTAATCCATGCATATGTGCAAGCTTTCAAATCCAAACCCTTAGCACATATGTAGGGGGAGATAATACTACGAATTTGGGTTGATGAAACTTGTCCAAAATCTTTACACATGGTAATATGCTTGGGCAAGCAGCATGAATCCAAAAAGATTTCATTGAATATCTTTTTAAATAGGTTGTCATCAATTACCAAAAAGGAGGAGATTGAAAGCCCTAGTTTGGTTTTTGGATAATTGATGAAACCTAGGACTAACATTTGATCTAAGTGAGTGAATTAGATTAGGTGGTCTAGTCCAAATTGTGGAGAAAGTTAGAGGTCCATGGTGATGAAGGTGGACATGAAATGAGATGATCAAGCTCCAACATGGAAAAGAAGAAAGAGAAAAACAAAACCAAGGTGATCAAGGCAAAGGTATAAGATAGGTTTTGTTTTTGGTGATCAAGACAATATAGAGAGTGTGATCATGTTTAGGATCAATAGCCGTACTATAAAGAGGGGAAATCTTTGGCTAAGCGGTTATCAAGTGCCACTAGGTGACATTGTTCTTGCATATGCAGTTAGGAACCAAGTGAGCTAACTTTGACCCTTGTAAAATGTTTTGAAAAATGCTAACACACATGCTCACAAGTTCTACACTTTGTGGTTAGCAACTTGGAAGCAAGGGCGAAGTGGCTATGGACTTAGAAAAAGAAAAGGAGATAAAAGTCCATGACTGGACGCTTGTTGCGGGGTGACCGGACTCACCCCGGTGTGTCTGGTCAATTATAGGGGGCGGCGCTGCTTTGGCCGAGAGCGTGAAGGAAGGACCGGACGCTGGCTTCAGCCTCACTGGTGTGTCCGGTCACTTTCTACGAGGGATGACTTGGCATGATCTGACATGTAGGGTCCACATTAGGTTGGTGCTGAGGTACGGTGACATAGGCAGGGTTTGCGAGCTCAGCGAGGACTGGACTCAGTGTCATGTCCGGTCACCTATGACCTGATGCATCCAGTCATTAAAAACTAGCTCTGGATGCTCTTTGTACTTGATCTGATGCTGAGTGTTCTAGAGTCCGGTCGTTTCAGCTGTGAGTCCGGTCATGACTTAACCCTAGGGCACTTGATCAGTTGACCATTGGAGATCAACGTGCAACGTTTGAAGGCGAGCCACATGGATGGCCAAGTGTGACTAGACTCTAGCTGACCGAACACTAGGGTGTGTCCAGTTGGTGCATTCGGTCATACCCCGATAGGCAACGGCTTGTTGAGTCATTGGGGCTCTATAAATAGAAGGGGCACAGCTTGGGCTCACTATCTTGCACATTTTCACCTATGATACATCCTTGTGAGCCTAAGCAAACACCTCCCACTTATCTCCATTATTGATTCATCATCATAGTGAGATTGGGAGTGATTCCAAGTGCATTTGCTTGAGTGATTGCATCTAGTGGCACATGGGGATCATTGTGGCTGTGGATTTCTTATTACTCTTGGTGGTTGCCATCACCTAGATAGATTAGAGCAGCGGAGGAGCTTTGGCATGTGTTGGTGATTGTTCATGGCTGGCTCTAGTGATTGTGAGGGGTCTCATACCTTCCTCGACTGAGAGCCAAAGGTAACTCTAATCGATTGCTCGTGTCAATGAGTTACCTCACTTGTGGGTAGGTTCTTATGGTGTCCAATTGTGTGGATGAATTTGTGCAACACTTCTTAGCCTCCAAACCACCAAGTGTTGGTCGACACATAGGGACTAGCATGCCGGCAAGCACGTGAACCTTAGGAGAAAATTCGTGTGTCTCTTGTGTGATTGGATTTCTCTCAGTGATTGGATTGTCTACATCTTGTGATTGGTTCATTCCTCACTACGGTGGTATAATCGCCTTACTGACTCCATTACTTTCCTACAAACTAGTTGTAGTAAGCTCTTTAGTGTAGCTAGAATTGAGAGCTTGCTTTGTAGCTTAGTTTCACCTAGTGGAGGTCTTTAGTGTAGCAAGTTTGAGAGCACTTAGTGAGTAGAAACTTAGCCTCTTGAGTGCCTAGTGATCATAACAACTAGAATTGATGGGTAGGTGGCTTGCAACCCTTGTAGAGCTAGAGCAAGTTTGAATTTGTCATTTGTCATACCAATCAAATTGCTCTAGTGACCTTGTAGAGAATTTAAATAGGCTATTCACCCCCCTCTAG
>NW_027098536.1:0-23377 GCF_019320115.1 Miscanthus floridulus | reverse complement strand
GATCGCCAGGAGGATGCAGCGCAGGGGAAGCCACGCCGGCGTCCAGCGGCGGGCCCCATCCGCTCCGTGGTCGGGGACAACCACCGGTGGGGCGCATGCGCGCGCTGCGCCGCGTGCTGAGGGAGCCGCCGCTCCGGCCATCCGGCGTCGCTGGGCTTGGCTGGCACGCTAGCATGTCAGGAGTGAGGGAGAGGGCGGGAAGAGGGGAAGGAGGAGGACAGCCGCCGCCGCTTCGAGGACCGGCTGCCGTCACCCGTGACGAGAGAGGGAGGGAGGGGGCACGGACAGGAGGAAAGGGTGGTGGGGCCCACAGAGGTAAAATCGTCTTTTTACATGACAGTTAACGGTTCACGGATGGAAAAACCAACGGAGTGTCGTATAAGGAATGAAAGTTGAACTCGGTGTCAAATAGAAACTGAAATTTTTTGAGGGGCAAGAAATAAACGGGTCATTTGTCTGATGTCAAATAAGAAATTCTGTCGTGGTAAGATGGGTGCATGGTGGACGGGCCGGGTCCATGGCTCCATGCTCTCGCGCATCGCAGGTCGCGGCAGGGTGGTACTCGTACGTGCCAGCACAGGATTGTGGTACGTCTGGGTTGGATGGGCGGGCCCTCGTTGCCAATTGGCATGCAGGCCTTGCATCGTCTCTCGCTCGTCCGCCGGGCCCCAGCCCTCAGGGGCCAGGCGGCGTTCCACTTCTACCAGAGCACGTACGCACGGCCCGGCCCGGCCTTCAACTAGCATCGAGACGAGAGTTGAGACGACGGATGGTGGCGTTATTAGTCAGCTTTTCTCTCTCGTCGCTCGACGGAGACGTACCGGCGGTGGTTATGGCGGCGCGCGAGGGGTACGTACGGAAGTGGGTGGCACGATAACGGCGACGACGACGTCCAGACGTGCTGGCTGCTGTCATCAGGCTGTGGCCTACCCTGGAGGTGGTTGCGCATCGGATCCGCGCGCCCGGCCGTCGCCAGCTCGCGAGTTCCGACTGGACGAGGAGGATACAGGCAGGCCGGTGGCGGTGTGAACCGACGACGGTCGTTTCCGTTGGCGCTTTCGTTATTTGCTGCTGCCCTCCTCGCGCGACTGGCGACTGCGACTGCGAGAGGACACGATTCGAATGCGATCGCGATGGGCGTGCCACCGCCTGCCCACCTGGTCGGATGGCGACGGCTGGGCGGCCGCTCGCGCATCGGCATGAGATCCATCGCGCGGCGCAGTCCACTCCAACCCCACCGCTCCAACTACCCCGTCCCCGCGCCGCGTTGTCCAATGCGTCGCCTTCGCTTTAGTCCTTGTTTAGATCGCCTCTAAGTTTTTTCACCCTCTCTTCATCACATCAAATTTTAACCGCTTGTATGAAGCATTAAATGTAGGTTAAAAAAATAACTAATTGTACAGTTTAGTTGGAAATCACGAGATGAATCTTTTGAGCTTAGTTGGTCCACGATTGGACAATATTTACCAAATAAAACGAAAGTGCTACTATTCATCGGGTTGAAATATTTTGCAATCTAAACATGGCCTTAGTCGCTCGCGCGGCGTGCTGCATCTGATGGGCCGCGCACACTTGAAAGAGTAGGAGGCCATGCGGCCGCCGTGCCAAGTCATCTAAACAGGCCTGCGTACACATCGACCAATATGGGCCCAACAAAAACAGCTATGTGGCCCATTGAGGCCCGC
Source organism: Miscanthus floridulus (assembly GCF_019320115.1). Lineage (NCBI taxonomy): Eukaryota > Viridiplantae > Streptophyta > Magnoliopsida > Poales > Poaceae > Miscanthus > Miscanthus floridulus. Next base: position 21,692 of record NW_027098536.1, on the reverse strand, counting down.
CGAAACCGAATCCACGCGATTCGCCTGTGCCATGTGCCATGGCGGAGCGTGACGACTGACGAGACGATCTGCCTCCCCGCATCTCTCTCTCACTCTCTGCTTCCTTCGTCCCTCACGATTTCCCCGCGGAATTTGCTGGACTTCGCTCCGATCCCCGAGCGCCTGTGCTCTCTCATTCCGGCCCCAATGCATGTCCCTTGACTGCGCTCTGCTTCGATTCTGGTAAAAGCCGTCGCGATCCCCCGCTAGGGTTTCTCTGTGTCAGTGTTCCCGTTCTTCTTCTTCTCAAATTTTTTTGCTGTTGTGGTAGCATTCATTTTGGTGGCGGTTGCGAGTTGGTCTCGTTTGTTCTTGGCTAGCTTCAGCGCCGCCTGTGCTGTCGATTGTCACTGCAAATTTGTGCCCTTGTTGTGTTAATGCTTTACATGGTTGCGTCCCGTTCATTGGGAATTTGGGATGCTGACGAAAGTCTCTTCAAGCCTCTCAAGTGAGATGGTCATGGACCCGTTTGGAACTTAGCATTTAGTAGAAAACATATGGTACCTAATGCACTTCTGGTTGCAGTAATCAACCACAATGCCTTGTACTCTACAGACTTTTTGCATGCCTTTCTTAAGATGGACATAATAAAAGATTTGGAGGCCGATTAAAGTGTCCAAAGCTGCAATTGTACTACAGAGCAGAATAATGGGGAGTTTCCAACTAAACTCTCCGTTCTTTGTTTTATTCTCATATATTTGTTCTTTTATAAATTCCTATCAGCCACAATTATCGTTGATTCAACAAACTTCCTATCCCATGCAGGTTGCAATCGTGTTTCACGGACATAATGTAACTGGAGAGATAACATTGGTTAAATAAACTGCAACGGGGATAGGTAAACTTCTTCAAGTGGAACTTATAAATTCTCTAAACTGCACTTGGATGCTTCGAAAGCTGGTCAGGCGGTCATAGGCAAGTTCCATGTCTCCTAGCCTTCTAGTTTTGTAATGCTACTGTGATTTAGATGCTGGGACCTAGAAGTTGCCCCTATGTATGTTAAAAAATATGTTAGGATGATTAGTTTTCGACAACCGAAACATCTATTGATCTGGAGCCTGCAGTTATCTTGTCAGTATATCTCTATCATGGGGGTGACCAAGAAAAAAAACTATTTGATTACTGTGAAGCAGTGTTGTTCAGCACAAAAATATTGGAAGGGGACCTTGTTCATGTAAAGCTTCACTAGTCATCCGCACAGACACCTCTAAATAATGCTACAATTACTGTCCTGGGCTCGTTGCAAGCTCTGTTTGAAAGGTCCCTCAGTATAGCTCTGTCCTCGGCTCGTTGCAAGCTCGGTTTTGTTAGTCGCTGAATTCTTACTCTTGGTAGTAGTAGAATTCTTACTCTCATCGAGAGAGAATGACACTAGGAGTTAAGGCAATTTTCTGGTTTATTTCTCACACAAAATGCCATGCCATGCCATGCCAACCTAAGGGGTTGGGGATACATATTTATAGGCTGCTAGCCAGCCAAGCATATGCTAAGATGCTGTCCTAGATGCTAAGATGCTGTCCTAAATGTTATCCTAGATGCTAAGATGCTATCCTAGCCAGTCAAGGATGTTGTCCTTGCTGCAGCCCCACAAAGACCAGCCAACATAGAGACTTATCCATCATTCTCTCCCTAAGTCTTGTGCGTCGTCTTGTGGGAAAGTTGAACCATCCCGGTCCTGGAGCAGAGCTCAAGGAACTTGATCCTCCCAAGAGGCTTGGTAAGCAGGTCTGCAAGCTGGTCCTTGATGTTGATGTAGTCGCCTTGATGCTCCCTTCCTCCAAACAGCCTCGGATGAAGTGGTACCTCACCCGGATGTGCTTACTCCGTTCATGGAAAACGGGGTTCTTTGCCAGGGCCAGAGCGGACTTGTTGTCCATCCTGAGCTCCACCGCTCTAGTGTCTCTGCCGAGGAGATCACCAAGCAGTCGAGCGAGCCAGAACGTGTGAGTCGAAGCGGTGGAGGCCGCTATGTACTCGGCCTCGCAGCTGGACAGGGCCACCACCTGCTGCTTGACCGACTGCCAACTAACGAGGCACTTGCCGAGGAGGAAGAGGATCCCGCTCGTGTTCTTGCTGGTGTCGATGTCACCGGCGTGGTCGCTGTCGCTGAAGTGTGCCGGACACCTAGGGTAGTAGAGGCCGTGGTTGAGAGTCCCCGCAACGTAGCAGATGATCCTCTTCACAGCCTGCTGGTTCTCCGTCGTCGGTCGCTGCATGAACCGACTAACGTAGTCGACAGAGAATGCCAAGTCCGGCCGTGTGTGGGCGAGGTAGCGAAGGCTCCCAACAAGACGCTGGTACTGCGTAGCGTCCACCTCCTCCGTCGTGCTGTCGCGGCTCAGCTTCAACCTCTCCTCCATCGGAGTGAGAGCTGGGTTGCAGTCGGTGAGCTCAGCTAGCTCAACGACGCGCTTGGCGTAGGCGGTCTATCGAAGCGTGATCCCGGAGTCATCCTGGTGCACCTCGATTCCTAGGTAGAAGGAGAGAGGCCCTGGGTCACTCATTTGGAAGGTGGCCTTCATCTCTTCCTTGAATGCCGTCACCTCCGCATCCTTGGTGCCGGTGATCACCAAGTCGTCGACGTAGACACCCACCAGTAGAGCATTTCCTCCACTGTCCCGTCGGTAGATGGCCGCCTCGTGCGGGCTTTGCTCGAAGACCATCCCCTTTAGCGTGGAATTCAACTTAGCATTCCACGCCCTCAGTGCCTGCCGCAAGCCATAGAGGGCTTTGCGTAGGCGGAGCACCTTGCCCTCCTTGCCGGGGATCGCAAATCCAGGCGGCTGGTCCACGTAGACCTCCTCCTTCAAGTCGTCGTTAAGGAACGCCGACTTGACGTCCATATGATGAACACGCCAGCCCTCCTGGGCAGCTAGCGCAAGGAGGAGTCGCATAGACTCCACCCGTGCCACGGGAACAAAGGCGTCGTCGAAGTCGACCCCCTCCTGTTGCACGAAACCTCGTGCCACCAAGCGAGCCTTGTGCTTGACGATGGCGCCGGCTTCATCCCTCTTCAGCTTGTACACCCACTTAAGGGTGATCGCGCGGTGACCACGAGGAAGGTCAGCAAGCTCCCAGGTGCGGTTCTTCTCAACCGCATCCATCTCCAATTGCATCGCGACGTGCCATGCCGCGTGTCTCTCGGCCTCTGCAAACGATCGAGGCTCGCCGTCGTCACACGCAAGGTGCAACTGTGCCTCCAGGTCGTGAGGCACCAGTCCCGGCACCGGCTGGTCGCCGAGAAGGTTCTCCATCGTACGGTACCGCAACGGCTCGCCATCGTGGTACGCGTCGATGCACTCCTCGTCGTGAGAGAGCGGAGTAGCAAGCTCAACCGGGCTGTGCTCGACACGAGCTGGTGTTGGAGTAGACGTGCCCGGAGAGGTGCCTGTCGGTGCCGGAGTGCGTGGCGGTGCCGGCTGTGGTGGAGCCGGCGAAGAACTCATCGTAGCCGAGGTCCTGGCTGGAGAGCGTGGTGCTGTCGGAGTAGCAGGCACCGGGGTCGGTGGAGGCTCGAGGACTGGGGTAGACGCGCTCGTTGAAGAAGAGCTGCCTACTCCCCCAGCTCCCTCGAAGTGGACGTACTCGACAGTGAAGTCGTCGTACGTCGGAGCCGAGCCGTCGTCCATCGCCTTGTCCCACGCCCATCCTCGCCCTTCGTCGAACACAAAGTCGCGCGCCGTGCGCACACACTGTGTTTTCGGGTCGAGGATGCGGTAGGCCTTCGAGCCCTCCGCGTAGCCGATGAACACTCCTGAAGTGTTCCTGTCGTCGAGCTTGCTGATGTGGCCAAGCTCCTTGGCGAACGCGAGGCAACCGAAGATCCGCAAGTGGGAGACCGCCGGCTTACGCCCATGCCAAGCCTCGTACGGTGTCCTACCGTCGAGCGTCTTGGTAGGCGACCGGTTGAGAATGTAGACGGTTGACACCACCGTCTCTCCCCAGAAGACAGCCGGCATCCCGCTTTGCTTGAGAAGGGCCCGAGCCATCCCCACAACCGTCTGGTTGCGTCGCTCGACGATGCCGTTCTGCTGCGGGTTGTACGACGCAGAGTAGTGGCGCTGAATGCCCTCATCAGCGCAGTACGACACGAATTCAGCCGCCGTGAATTCGCCGCCGTTGTCGGTGCACAGCACGCGCAGCTTGCGGCCGCACTCCGCCTCCGCAGCAGCCCGCGAGCTCCTGATGGCGTTCGTAGCCTCTCCCTTGCTGCCGAGGACCATCACCCACATGTAGTGGGAGAGGTCGTTGACGAGCAGCAGGAAGTAGCGTCGTCCTCCCTGTGTGGCCAGTGTCACCGGGCCACACAAGTCCCTGTGCAAAGGCTCGAGCCTCTCCTTGGCTCGAAAGCTTGCCCGCTGGGGAAAGGGGAGTCGCCTCTACGTCGTCAACACGCAGATGTCGCAGAGCTGCTCCACATGGTCGAGGCACGGCAGGCCTCGCACCATCTCCGTGGCACTGAGCCGCTTTGGGGCCTCGAAGTGAAGGTGCCCAAAGCGCTCGTGCCATTGCCACACCTCGTCATCCCGACAAGAAGCGAGACAGAGGGGTTGTGTCACCTGCACGTTAAGGACGTAGAGTCGATTTGCGCTTCTGGATACCTTGGCAAGAAGGCGGCGACGGCGATCCCAAATCCTCATGACTCCATCCTCAACCACCACGCGCGAACTGTTCTCATCCAGTTGTCCCAAGCTGATGATGGAGTTCCTCAACGCGGGGATGTAGTAGACTATGGTGAGCAGCCTGTGCTCACCAGACACGGCGGTGAAGATGACGGAGCCGACGCCCTTGATCTCCACGTCGGAGGCATTCCCAAACTTGATGGAGCCTCGGACGCTAGAATCAAGCTCGATGAAGAACTCCCGTCGACCGGTCATGTGATGGGTGGCGCCGGTGTCGAGGCACCACCCGTCAGTCTTGTCGTCGCCGGAGCCGTCGCCGAGGAGGGCGTGTGCTTTTGGCTTGTCAAGGTGGAGGGGAGCCGCTGCGGCCGGTGCCGCTAGAGGTAGCTCGGTGCTTGCATGTACCATGAACAGAGCCGGCTCCTCCTCCGCCTGTGCGACGTGGGCCTGGCCACGTTGTGGCTGTCGACAGTCCTTGGCCCAATGGCCAAGCTGGCCGCAGTTGCGGCAGGTGTCGTGTCATGCCGGTTTGTGCTTGCCGGCGGCGCCGCCCTGGGCGCCTCCGCGGGCATCACCCTCGGCACTTCCTTGCGCCCTGGCCTGGGCGTCTCTGTGCGCCTTGCGCGGCTTGCCACGCTTGCGGCCGCCTGTCGCGGAAGAAGGCTCCCCCTTCTTCCGGTCACCTTGGCAGGCAGCCCACTGCTCCCGAGTGAGAAGGAGCTTCCCGCCAGTGATGATGGGCCCCGAGAGAGACTGGCTCATCGCTGTCGACGACCTTGAGGCGACCTATCGCCTACTCGATCGACATCGTGGAGAGATCCAGCAGGGACTCGATCGAGCGAGCCATCTGCTTGTACTTCTCGGGGACGCAGCGGAAGAGCTTTTCGACATCTCTCTCTTCGCCATAGGTGTCATCGCTGAACTGCACCATCTTCTGCAACAAAGTGTTGAGACGGAGAGCAAAGTCATCAACGTCCTCACCTGGCTTGAAGGCTAGGTTCTCCCACTCCTTGCGAAGTGCCTGCAGTGTGGACTTACGGGCGCGGTCGCTGCCGATGCGTGCCGCAGCGATGGCGTCCCAAGCATCCTTGGCAGTTCGCTTGTTGGTAAGCGAGAACTGCATCTCGAACGGGACTGCAGCGATGAGGGCATCCAACGCCCGTCGATCCTGGTCGTAGTCGACGTCGCCGTACCGGACTGTCTCCCACATGTGCCGCACCTGGAGCTTTACCCTCATCACCGCAGCCCACTCGACGTAGTTGGTCTTAGTGAGGGTAGGCCACCCACCGCCGGGGCCGACATCCCTGACAACAGCCTGGAGCCCATGGTAACCACGGTACCGATCTGGGGAGAGAGAGCCACGCTGCCTGTGAAGGCTGCGCTCTCCATCAACTTGTCCGCCACCGTTGTCGTGCGCGCCTCCTCCAGGAGCGCCGCCGGCCCGTCCGCCCCTGTCTGGGCTGTCGCCGCGCTCGTGGGCATGCGCGGCTACCCACTGCGCCGCCCGCGCCCGCGCTGCCTCCCTCCCCAGCAGCTTGAGGTCCGCGTAGGCGCTGTCGTCAGCAGAAACGGAGCTGTTGATGCTGCCGCGCAGAGGCTCGACCTCTGCTGCCGCCGCATGCGCTGCATCCGCGCCGCCGCTGCTTCCGCCTTCGCTCTATCTGCTGCCAGCCTCGACGCCCTTGCCGCCGCCGCAGCGGTCTCTGCCGCCGCTCGCTCGCGTTCCTCTGCCGCCGCAAGTTCGGCCTCCTGCCAACGCCGCGTGCTCGAGGCGACCAAGCGCTGAGACTGCCCTGCGGACATGACGCGCTACCGGAGGGCTACTGCGTGGGGAGAGGGCTACTTCAGACGAGCGCAGAGGGAGAGGAGTGAGCAGGAGCGGCCGGAGCTGTTGCTGCTCCCAGCTGGGGCTGTTGCGCGGCTGGGAAAGGAGATGAGCAGGAGATACTCAGGCTACATGATAGTATGGCTCTGATACCAGTTGTTAGTCGCTGAATTCTTACTCTTGGTAGTAGTAGAATTCTTACTCTCATCGAGAGAGGATGACGCTAGGAGTTGGGGCAATTTTCTGGTTTATTTCTCACACAAAATGCCATGCCATGCCAACCTGAGGGGTTGGAGATACATATTTATAGGCTGCTAGCCAGCCAAGCATATGCCAAGATGCTGTCCTAGATGCTAAGATGCTGTCCTAGATACTAAGATGCTGTCCTAGCCAGTCAAGGATGTTGTCCTTGCTGCAGCCCTACAAAGATCAGCCAACACAGAGACTTATCCATCATGTTTGAAAGGTCCCTCAGTATAGCTCGACTAGGCAAACAAAGATACTTTATTTCAGTCCAGACATTTGCATGTCACTTTAATTCTTTTTGGTTTCAGAAGACAACATAAATGGTCTCCTTTTGGATATCTTTGCTTCTATTTTGGGGTTTTCATGATAACACCGATTAGCAATTGCCTGCTACGCTGAACCTTTATCATATGAAAAGCTAATCAAGCTGCAATATTGATATTGTCTGCAGTGAGATGAGCAAACCATAACCATGCCTGAGTCAAATAAAAGGGAACTGATTTCATCTCTGACCTTACTACAGAATACCCTTTCATATATGAGGCAATGCTCTATGCAATTATACTTACGGTGCCCCACTTGCAGTAGTTTGGTTTGATGGAACGAATATTGATCTACCATACCAAATAATTCAAACATGCTGGCTTCAATGTGCATGGATCAAAGGATCTATACACTTTTGGTGTCAAGATGCGCACTTGCCCTCAGTTGTTTCCTTCCCTCAGACTCACTTCCCCTAATCTTCTTTCTCTATCTCATATGACCATGATCCAGCTTTATGGATGTTAGTTACATATTTACTTATCTTGCATCATTAGCCATGAAGACATTGTTATTTAACCCTAATTGCACACAAACTTGGTAGCAGTCACCTTGATGTGTTATTTTTTACTTGTCTGTTTAGGAGCTCTTTTCATGTAGCTGTACTTTCATTGACTCCTACGTGAGTTACAAAGACCACAATCATACCTTAATAACTTCCACCCTCGACTTTTTTTTTTTGAGGGAAACTTCCACCCTCAACTTTAAGAGTAGGGTACATATTTGGTTGCTGATTAGTGATTATACCTAAAACCAAAGATGCTTTCAAATAGTAGCTTTGGTCTAGAAGCTTTTATTCTATCTCTCGTGTACCAACTGCCCACCCTAGTATAATCTAGCTTTCAATGATGAGCATGTTGAGGTTCTGCAGCAAGATCTGGATTCTTTTCCTTCTTAATTCAAATAGCTATACTGTATTCTTTTGGCTGTTAGCACATAACGTTGTCAGATCTCTTGTTTCAATATTCATTGTTAAGTAGGTCTTGGATTTCGCAGAAGTGGGTGTATTATTTTGACAGTGTTTTCAATTAAAGACAGCTGACCTTCAGTATCTCCAGATAAGATGATACCTTTTGTGTCAGAGTAATACCTGTCATTTTATAACCCTGGTTAAGGAGCCTGGTGGTTATGTAGAGTGGAAGCTTCTGGTGTAACGAACTCAAATTTGGTAAAATTTTCCAATGTGTTGCCTATGTATATCCTTGAAAGTGTCATAGGTATGATCTACTTTCATTCAGGAATCAGAATTTTACTCTGTTCAGTGATTTACAAGCTGTGACGACTGACAACATGTGGTGATAGCATAAACCAATTTGAGATATTTATGAAGTTTGTTACAGAAGTGTTCTAAGACACTTTCATCATGCTATAGAGATTGTCAGTTAAGGGATTTTACTAATGATGGCCAAATCATGTCAGTGCTGTGGTGTGAAATGCTACTTTTTATAACCCCCCCCACATATCGCAATCATTCCTGAACTTGACCATCCTCTTGAGGATCTTTTCAGTATCAGACCATGAGGCCTCATCAGTCATCACTGTCCCTGGTTGATCTGCTGTACAGATTACTTGGTCCACATGATTCACATAAGCCTTTTCAAACTTTACGCACAAACAGGGTGACAGATTAAAAATAAGTGAAGCATGTGGGAGCTTGTTAATGTAGTGATATATGCTAAGATAATCCATGTGATTCCAGCCATCTGTGTAGTAGGCAAGGCCTACTTGGCTAATTTTTTAGTAGATAGGCAGTACTGCTGATTCAGTCCCGTGATCAAGTGTAAGCTTAAACAAAAGATTGATCTCACTTGGTTGCAAGTGAGTGAATGTGTGTGTGTGTGTGACCTTGCGTGGGGCTGAAGGTGCTCTGCATAAATTAAATCGTGTCCACGTGACAACCTGTATGGTGTTTCCAACTAATTGGATTCAGCTACATGTGCCCCGTCAGACATGCTGCCATCAGGATACACTTTGATCATCTCCCACTAGCTGGTTTTGATTGGCGATTTGGCATATTATATGAATTAATATCATACTTAAGAGATACATGGTCCCTTCCATAGTATCTTTACCCTGCAATTGGTACTATATGCAGGTCTTTTGATTGTAATTAAGTTCATTACATAGCTATGGTATGCTATTGAGTCTAGGGTTTAGGGTCAATGTGTCAATTTTCTAAACAGGCAGCACCTAATGATCTAGGATTATATTACTAGTGGCAGTGGATCGTGTGAATTGAATATTCAAGAGACAATGAGAATTTGTTCTGCATCTATATGCTGTCATTGGCTGTCTAATTAGATCTTTATTAGCCTAACGAGATATTTATTCTCTATAACTATTGTGCTCCTCCTATGTCACTAATTCGTCATGATCGAATATATCTGACACTACACCATGCAGGTACTGTATCTATATAAATAGAAATAACTGGTGAGATTTAAGCCACCTTCATTTGAGGGCTACAATTTCCTACAGTAATCTGTCAAAAGAAGAACAAAGAACTATAATGTTTCTATGTTTTAAGAGTAAATGACTAGTACATGCAGTTTGGTAGCATGAGGATATAATGCTTTAAGAACTACATCTGTACAGAACATAGCGCTATGCCTTCAGAAACAGGCATTGGATTTGTATGGCAAATAAAGTTGTAGTTCCAAATCTAGCTGTTCAATGCCATGAACTATTCCACTTGTTACTATTAAGTTTCCCCAACATTATCATGCAACCCTAGATCCCCATCAAGCTTATGGAGATCGATGCATAATCATTAATTGGATTTTAAATGCTATTTTTCTAGCAACATCTCCCACTATGCTTGTGGCATAGTTTTATACATGCTACTCACATTACACTAACATGACCAATGGCATTAAACTGTCTGGAAACTATATATGTTCTGCTCTGACTTTTTATTTTATTCCGATTTGCTTTTGTTCAGTCCACATCAGAAAACTTTTAGTTTGCAGGTATGCTTTGCTTTAGGAGTTAGAGAGAAAACAGTATGAAAAAATGCAAGTACAAATGCATATGCATTGCACATGATTACACTGTAAGATCACATTCTAATGCTTCTCTCTTAAGATTCTGAAGGTTGTGAAGGGCTAATCTTATCACACTAGCATCATTTGTCATTAAAAGAACAAAAAATCTTGTACTACAGCTGGTAGTTGCACTATAGCTTGTGTAGCATTGACTGGTCAAACCTTACCATGATTCTTCTGAGATGTGCAGCAATTGTTTCCTTGGAAGGACGTATTTATTATATGCTTTTTTACATATACTATTTTTCCAGGCAATAGTTTATTGGAGTTGAGTTGCCTTTATCTTTCTTATTCTCAGGGTTAAGTTATAGCTCATTGGAGCTAAAATTATTATGCAATGCTAATTGTTCAAATCTGTTGTATTGCAAATCCCACCATCTTAGCAATGAGATTAATTTATTTTGTTTACCACTCATGCCTACCCCTATACATTTTCTCATTATCATTACCACTTTATGAGCTGCATGGTTAGACAGCCTTTATCATTACCACTTATGCTCTTATCAATTTTCCAGCCTTTCTATACATTTCTTTCAAAAGCTTGATTTATTATACTGCACGCCAACTTTACTAAGAACAAAGCCAATTACAGTTTGACGCCAAAGGCATCATATAAGAAAACTGTTTTTTTACACGGTTGCTTGTAAAAGTTATTTTTGCAATGCAATAATTCATTTGAACTGTGCAGGGATCATATTCATTGATAGCCAGCATTGGAAGCAACATTTCCTTATAGTGTGAGGAGAACAGTAAATTAAAATTGACTATGTGACCCATACCTGTATTGATCATGAGGCGCCGCAAGACATGGGCTCTTGGTGCCAAAGTATCGGATAGACCAGTCTGCATCAGAACACTGCTGAATCTGAGACAGTGTGAGGTATTTAACACTCAAATCTTTTCACTGCACAATTGTTTCTATGTGTCCAGCAATTGATGATTTTATCATTTTATTTTGGAAAGAAGCTGATGCTTTCACCATCATGTATAGTGGTTATGTCTTAATATATGATGCAAGAGCAATTTTTATAGGGAATAAAGTTTAATGATGCTAATTTCCTCATTTGACTATAGACTGAACTGAACTGTATCCAAACACGCCAGTCCTATTAGAATACACGGTGCCTGGGATGCAAATGCATATTGATTGTAATCGTGAGTAGTGAATGGATTTCGTGTGGGCCATGGGTTTAATCTCCTCCAGCTTAGGAAGGCAATAGATTCATGGTGCGCATGGATGTGTACTGAATTCTATCGAGACACAAAAGAGAGTTGTCCACAACCTCATCTACCAGTAACTGTAGAGCCACTGTTGTTTGTTCATGTGCATATATTAAATACATAATGTGGGGCGAAAACAATTAACATGCATATTTTGGCTTGTGTGGTTCCTTCTGACAGTTCTGGCCTCCAAGTCGGCTTTCTCACTGGCATTTCTTCATATCCTGTTGATCAGAGGCTCTCCCACTTGCAGCGCTATGCAACACAACAGTGACGCAAGCTCGTTGGTATGGGTATGGCCTCTCTCTCTCTAAAATATTTACAGTCTAGCTTTCACTAAAGAATATCCTACATGTGAATCTATAATTTGGGCCACCTGGTACTTTGTCCCTATAGGTCAGGGACTTGAGCTGGAATTTATACTGTCTTAGTGCCACGGGAAGCTCGCTCCATCTTGCCTGCTCTTTGGGGTTCTTCTGTGCAGCTAGGTAGTACTATTTAACACCCACCACCTGCCCATTTCTTCTCCCATGCACTTGTCTTCCTCCTCCAATAAGCTTCTCTCCAGTCCTTGACTACCATTTCATCACCTGTGTATCTCAAACTTGCTTGCCTCACTCCAAACATCTCAGTTTGTTTCTTGATCTCTTGCAAAACTTCTTTCCCCAATCTCCCAGACAACCACATCAACCAAGATGTCGAGTCAGAGGTCACGGTCTAGGCAGTCTGGTTCGTCGAGGATCACTGAGGAGCAAATCAGCGACCTTGTATCAAAGCTGCAGGACCTCCTCCCCGAAGCTCGCCTTCAGAGCAATGCTAGAGTATGTAACTGAAGTTCATTATCATTACCACTACTTTATGAGCTGAATGGTTATCCAGAATTTCTAGCTAGGTTAGCTGTGATCACAGTTGAGCTGTAAATTGTCATTACCATGTGGCATTCACTACATTGAGGCCTACAAAACGATCTGATACGGTGATACCTACTGCCGACCTGTTAATTGTTACAACAGAATTGGCCAAAATTGCCAGTCAAAGTTGAATGGCCCCTGCCTCTATTATATGAAGCATTCCATGCAATTACGCGCTGTAATCACGCGTCAACCAGTTATTTACTTCGTGTGGCATGAGCTTGAGCTGACGGTCCGGTAAATTGTTCTCCCTTTAATTTGCCGTCTTGCCCATGCAGGTGCCATCTGCGAGGGTGTTGCAGGAGACATGCAACTACATCAGGAGCTTGCACCAGGAGGTGGACGACCTGAGCGAGAGGCTGTCGGAGCTGCTGGCTACGTCCGACATGAGCAGCGCGCAGGCAGCTGTCATCCGAAGCCTGCTCATGTAGCTGAGACATCTCGCAGCGTTCATAGCCTGAGTGATTTTTAGCACTTGTTGGAGAGGCAGGTCATTACCTAATTCGCCCGTGTACTTCGCCTACGTGCATACGCACTGTTGTCGTCTCGCTACCTGAGCCAGAGGCCAGAGCTATCTTTTTTGTGTACTTAATCAATCCCATCGTTATTCGCAAAGCTTATATATCATTTCGTGTATCTCTTGAAACTGTGCTATCCAGCGCAGTGGTTGGCGAAGGGGCGCCGCACCTCGTTACTTCTTTCGCTACCGAATGTGCTGCTGCGGTGATGCCTGCCTGCCTGCCTCTTTTTGGAGCAGAAAGCGAGGCCTGTTTATAGAGCTCTACTCTCTTGAATTTTAGCTATAACTTCTTGATTTTTTTAATAGAATGATTCTGATGGAGAATAGCCGAATAGGTGTGAATTGGTTTGGAATGACTTTGGTGAGAATTAAATAATGAGGAGTGAGAAGCGTTTTTTTAGCTTCCACCTCCTAGTGTAAATGGAAAAATTATTCTTATCACGAAGAAACTGTTTCAAAGAGCGCTGTCAAACGGCTTTGGATCAAGTCTTAGGAGCGAATTAGGAGGAATATGCAGATGTGGCAACATTTCCTCACTTTTGGGTTTTGGGTGGTCTATTGTAAGTTCATTCTACGAATTTTATAGGTTTATATGTCGGTATGACTCCCACTTTCTTATTTCTCCATCTTCCTGAAAAGAAAAAAACCATTTTGCCAAATGTTTTGCGTAAGTGATTTAGCTTTACCAAATAAGTTATGGGCAAACTAGTTTCAATTATTAGCCAATGAGTGATAAGGTATTGCGAATCTAACCATTTTGTTCCATAAACCAAACAAAAGTACGAGGGGTAAGAAAATGATGCATCATCCATTCTTAAAACTAGACAATCCATAGGATATTAACCAACCATGTCTGTCAATTCTTTTCCTTTTTTTGACAAACATGTGGTCAAGTAATAACGAACATTCTAGATTTTAAACTTGTTCATCAAGCCCCCTCATTTCAAGATGACACACTTGGCACATTTTAAAATACAATGCCATCTCATCGGATGAACCCCCACCCCCCGGTTCAGATAGGCTCAGGGTCAGCTTGGATACTCGAAACGTTTCAGTTTCTAGTCGGAATAACGAGAATCAGTTCCAAACACACTTGGAGCAAAGTGAACCGTTTCCGTTTCTTATTGAAACAATTCTCGTTTTCTTCACTAGCTCTTGAAACGACCGTATGTTGTTTTTACAGTGATTCTCATCTCTCCCTTCTATGCTACTAATTGTATTTCTTTCCGTTATAATCTTTTTTAGTGCAACAAGCTAACATGTGATTGTATTTAAGTTGTTTTTCATCCATACAAAATTAATACTTTTTAGAAGCATATTTTTTATATATGATTTTTAAGAATATATATTTTTATGAATCAGAATCTAGCCTACTATCCAAACAATTTCATAAAACAATTCTGATTAACCATCTGAAACGTTTCTTAAAAGAATCTAGATCTGAAACGTTTCTACGAGAATCTAGATCCCTATTAAACGCACTCTTAATTTGGAGCTTCTATTTCACAAAGATGGTATATCAGACGAAAGATGCATCTAGGTTTTGAGCTTTGAGAGTTAATTTAGTCAAATGCGCAAACTGTTACGTGCTTCTTTGCAAGGATGAGGTGTAGTGCTATACTTAAGAGTAGAGATGAGATGATAACATTTTCAATTGCGCCTCCACTCCTACTAATGGTAGAGCACCGCCTATAAATATTCCTCCGGGTCAAATGAACGGGAAGGATGAAGATAGGATGGGACCTAAGTGTTAAGTTTAAGAAAACCATCCCATCCTAAATGGGATAATGTATTATGATGAGTTCGTTATTCATTTTAGTGGTATGATTGCTTGAATAGCTTGTGAGGAATGAGGTCGTGGTATATCGACCTATTTTATCCCATAAATAAAAATTATGAGGAGGAAGAAAATGATAAACTCCCATAACTCAGCACTCTAACTGCTAGAACTCGCGCTCTCACAAGTAGCACACTTGTGTATCGCACTCTCACAAGCAGCACACATGTGTATTCAATGTGTCATCCAAGCACTAGCGCTGCTTAGCGCTGTTTGGTGGAGTTCCAACCAACCCTAAGCTCTGGCTTCTCCATGCTCCTTCTCAAAATGAATTAGACTGCTGAATTTCAATGCTATTGTAGTTGTTGCAAAGAGCAAGACACGGCTCAAAAGGCCCAATAGTTTATTTGGGCTGTTATTTCTTCTACTCGTCTTTCGTTAGCTAGCCCACTTGCAATGGAGCAGCACATTTGTATGTTATTATTATTATTACATTTTCAGAGCCTTTCCTTTCATGTTTTTTTTTCTTCAGTCCATTTTTTCTTTCTTTTGTCAAAAGGGAGAGCTTTATACATGACTCATAACTAGATATTAGTCCGTGCCTTGTTGCAAGCATATAAATTTTGTACGAAATGATGAAATTCACAGCACATGACTGGCTCATAAACAAAACATGGTGGATACAATATTTTCACTTTAATTTACCATGCATCAGAGTTTTGCTTCACTTCAATTTGATTTATATACCACTTACTGTAACAACCCGGGTTTTTGGAGAAGCCAAAAATACGAACTTTTTAAATTTTTTCTGCAATATGTGAAGCATGTAGATGCTAGGTCGAACTAAGAACAATTTATAAATAAATTGTTACATACATATGGAATTACTTGTAGGAGTTTGTCGGAGTTCTTTTATTGGTTTAGTGTTTTGTGTTGGAGAGCACAAGTCCGTAGCAAATTCTTTTGATCCCTTCTAGAATATCTTATGAATCCCTTTTCCTCTCTCTCAATTCATCTTTTGCTTTTGAACCTCATTCGAATCCCTTATCTAATTCATAAAGTCAATTGACCTTCCTTGTAAATCAATGCACGTGAGTTGTCAACCCATGGCATAGAGTAGGATAGAAATAAAGGAATAGAAAAGGACAGGAAATAGGAGAATGAAATAGAAAAGCCTTTCGGCCCAAGACGAAGCACCAGCCCAACCAGGCCATCCCCTCCCTCTTTATCCACTGCACGGCCCGCTCACCTCCACCTCACCTCGGCCCACGCGGGCAGCAGCAGCAGCCCAACCGAGCCCCCCTCTCCTTGCCCCGCCGGCCTGTCTCGCACCCCGCAGGCCCAGCTCGCTAGCCGCGCGGCCCACTAGTGCCTTGGCCTAGCCTAGCCAGCAGCTGGCGCCCCTTGCCAACCCTAGACGCGAGCAGATGCTCCCAGGCGCCGCCACCGCTCGGGTGGCAAAGCACACGCCCGCACCTCGCCTGCTCCGCTCCTCGACGCACGTCGCGTACCCCTTCTCTGCACGGAAGCCGAGGATCGCCGTCCACAGTGCCTGTAACCCTAGTCGACGCCGCTATAAAGTGCGAAGTAGCCGACACCCTCTCCCTTCCCCAGCCACCACAAGCCTCTCCACTCCTCTGCCTCCTTCCCGTTTCCAAGAGAGCCATAGCCATGGCGCTCGGAGGCCAAGGCGATGCCGGCTACGGCACCTCCACGGTGCCCCTGCAGCACCGGCCTCCGCGACCGCGCTGCCGGCATCCCCACGGCGTCCGTCTTCCTCGAGCCGCGCCTCAACCATGAGACCACCCCGACGTGCATGGCGACCTGCACCAGGCCTCGCCACCGACGACCGCAAGACTTCACCACACCCAAGCCACCGTCGTCCTTCGTCACGACCACCACGACGTCTACACGGCGACCGTCCCTAACCACCAACCTGTAGCCGAAGCCGCCTCCCTGCCGAGCGATGAAACACCGATGAGCAACATCCTTGCCAAAGCTCCTGTTTTTCCGTTCCCTATCGTCGCCCTCGCCTGAAGATCGACCTTCACGCCATGTCTGGTTCACCGTAGGAAAGCCATAGCCTCTTCGTGCTGGGACGCGCCGCGCCGCGTCAAGCTCCACCCGGTCACTCGCTGCCACGCCGATGGAGGCCGCTAACCGGCCACGACCACCCTACGACCTCCACGGCTGCTCGCCCTGCTTTGAACTAGCCTCGTCCCGTCGACGCCCTCGACGTCTGTGACACCCCTACACCGAGCACCATGACGTGCCCCTACTCCAGGCCTGTGACCATGACGACCCGAGCGCCCTGCCTTGCCCTGGCCACCATCTGTGCCGCGCCGAGCCCCTGCACCGACGCTCTCTACATCCCTCCAGTACCGTGACCCGAACCTCCACCGTAGGTGGCCTCCATAGCACTGCCATCTCAGGACTGTCCATGCCACCAAGCTTCACCTCACGACGACACCCGAGGCCTCGAAGAACGTCGTGCGCGACACCATCACCGCGGCCACGACGTTGACACGATCGCGTCCCAAACTGCACCGCGCGGACGCCCGATGCTAAGCCCATCGGTAAGCACTAGACCCCCAAAGCTTCGCCTTTGATTCGTTGCCTTGATGCCTGTCTATCCGGCCTTCGTGCCGCACTGCCCGTGGCACCTGCACTTGCACGCACAGCCACTGGAATAGTGCCTGTTCTCGGCTACTCAGGAACATGACGTCTACGTCATGCACACGAGTGCTTGCCTCGCCATCCTCACGGCCATGGCACTGACTGGCATGCGGCACACGACCCGGCGCCACTGCACGTGCCGCTGTAGTCTTCGCTCCGACGTGCCAGTACCGGACATAGCCACACCAGCCCGGTGACCTCACCTACGATGTTGCAATGTGGCACATGATCACAGCCAGCCCCAAAGCTCCGCCTTATGCGTTCCCTTGTTGCCATTTCTGTTTGCTGGCCGTCGAGCCATTGACACCGACTCACCGGTCGACCACGGCGCACCGCCATGGTGCCACACCGCTGGACCCACTTGTCAGCAGGTGATGTCATGCTAACGTCATGATGACATCACGCGGGTCCCACCTGTCAGTGGCCCAAGAGCCCTAGTCCCACCTATCGGACTGATGACATCGTGCTAACATCATGATGACGTCAACGGAACCCCACCTGTCAGCCACTGTTATAGCTGGACCAATCCTGTGCTGCCATGTGTCAAGCCCTGGAGTAACCTTCCTTTTTCTTTTTCAAGAAAAGGAGTTAACCTTTGGAAATTCATAGAAAATTCTTACGACCTCAGAAAATGTGAAACCAGTTCCCACATTTTTCTAAAATCGAGCCCTACGATGTGGACCAACCCTTAAGTACTTTTGACCCCTCAAAATTGAAGAGCCCACTCTTTGCTTGCGCTCACACCGTTCGCGCAAGACATGTACGATGCCCTGGAATGCCACCATATGGTTCCAAGCACCCCTCGGCCATGATCTATGACCAAGCCACTGATTCGATGCTCTTAGCCATGCCGCGGGCGAAGAGTTACCGTGACCTCATCGTGAGCCCCTGAAGTCGTAATTGGACCACGTGGCATTGATCGCCGCATCATGGACTGCAGGTTTCCTTTCTTTGGTTGCCCTAACGGTTTCATGGAACCCTGTGTCCATGTGTTTCCACCACTGTTTCGGCTTACCCCGAGTCACGAGAACATGCATCGAGATCTACCGAGACCCGCACTAAGGCCTGAAGTGTGAGGTAGTCAACATTGCAACAACTCACGTACAAAGCCGCTGGTCTACACCAGGTATGACCTAGCACCGTGCCGTCGTTATATTGGGTCCGTTCCCAACATTCCGACAGCCTCGTTAAACGAGGCGGAAGCCGTTGAGAAACCGATGTGATCCCTAGCATCATTACCGATGACGAAGTGGCGTCTTTTCGATGTCTTTGCCTGTACCGAGACCACCGTTGCCGGGGAAAGACCACCGTTGCTGAGACCACTGTTGCCGAGACCACGTTGTCGGACCACCTTGCTTGAGGGACCACCCGTGTGCTGATGACGGACCACCGTTGCCAAGACCCACCATTGCCGAGACCACATGGCCCTTGCTGGCCGAGACCACAGGGCCTCGCTGGCCGGAGGACCACATGGGCCTCGCTTGCCTGGAGACCACATGGCCTCGCTTGCCGAGACCACCAATGACCCCGCCTACTACGAGCCATAACCTCTGGACCATGAACCCTAGTCGTATGTCTTATCGAGACCATGGAAAGCCCCATCTCGCATCTTTCCGTATACGCATATCTACCTTGTCGAGCCCTATTCTTACGACCTATCTATCCATGACTGTCTTACAAGATCTATCCATCACCCAGCTATGGAATGTGCTACTCCGTAGTCATGTCGAGTTGCTACGTCTTTCGGTCATGTTTGGTTCTTATCGCTGGTTGTTGGTGTTGTTGCCTGTGTGCCGAGCCTTCGAGCCGGCTGAGGGATCATACCTTGTCTGGATGTTATGATTGCGGGATCTGTCTCGCCATGACCGTGATGCCGAGTGTAACTCGACCTGTCACTTTTTAGTTGACTTCATAGTACCACGAGTGTTAGCTCCTGTCTTCGGCCCTAGAACATGGTCGTGATGAATTCGATGTCGATACTAACATCAATGCGGATATCACCCGCATGCCTTGAGCCCTCCATGACCAAGTCCTGTGGGAGATGACCTAGAGGATAACAATCGTGGAACGATGGGTGCCAAACTCATGGTATAGCTTGTGGCCACGAGTTCGCCTCGCCATGACCATGGAGCTACGCCACTCTTTTACTTTTACTTGCCTCTTCGTGCTCAAACCCCCGTATGCTTGTACCTTGTATGACCATCGCATTTCCTTGATTCCCGTGGTGACAACCGCACCCGCTATGAATTAGAGAGATGTCTTAGTGCCAGTGCACCTAAGTCGGGTACCCTACGAGTGGTTGCGCACTTGTACTCTTTAGTGAGTCGCCCCTTCCAATGCCCTATCTTCTGTCATGGCATGTGTGCTGGAAGGAGTAGACCTCCGTTCTCTGATGTTATTGCCCTATTAGCCCGCTCTGTTTGGTCCTGCTTGATCCATGGCGATTGGATCAAAGACCGGACTATCTCTTTTTAGTTAGGCAAAGGCAATGGTCTATGTCGTACCTCGGACCCGTGCGTGTCGACCCGATCGGCCGTCTAAAACCATCTTTCCCAAAGATGTGTCTGAGAACATGACATGGATGTGCCTAGCTAACCCCCACATCTTTTGCCGTGTTGAGCGACTCTCTTCTCGGCTCCCGACGTTATTATGTCGTGTGGATCGAGAGGGACCCGTAGCTGTCCAGTCTCTTTGCGCTACCGCATTCTACCATAGCGGGAATGAGCCGAAATACATTGGAGCCAAGTCACAATAGTGTTATTCATTCTTGTCTACTTCTTGTATCCAATGGTGACTTGAGGGATAAGGCTATAAGAGCCAAACCCTGTCGTTCTTTCTTGGGCCCGACTTCCAATCCCCATCAATTCAATGACACCGGGTCGAAAGATCGTGAGCCATGGTGTTTGCGCTGGATAAGCTCGGACTTAAACCGTTTATCGTAAAGCCATACTGGCTTGGCCATGACTTAAGCTTGTGCTCAGCATACCACCACTCGTGTTTCTTTGGCCCATGGATCGGACATCAGCCAAGACGGCCAAGTCATTTCCTCTTTGTGTTCCTTCTGGGTCTTGTCGCCTTTTTAGAATATTGTTTGTTTTCTTGCCTTGAGTGAGTTTTGGAGGTAATTTTCTCAAGGACAATGTTGGATCGGGACTCGATGGAGAAAGAGGAAGTGATCGACGACAAGACCCTGCAAAGAGGAGACCTTGCTGATCGACTACATCAACTAATGAAGACTTGTACCACTACTACCTCGACATCGTAGGTGTCATGGCAGCACCCTCTTTTAGAGAAACCTATTAGACATTGCATAATATCTAGAACTGCTAGCGCTTTATATTTAATCATTTGCTAGTATATTGATGCATGCTACTACCTGAGCCATTATCACCCTGATGCAACCCACTCTACCACATCACCCTACTTTGCGCATTCGCTCACTTATACATGCTGACTTGCCTGCTTGCTTGCATATTACACCACTATACTTATTATTAACTCCACTTCGCATTATATCGGGGATGTGATGTTGGTGGTGAACCTCTGGGAATGGTTTAGTTTGGGAAGCCGGACTCAGTGGTGTATGAGCGTGCTGCGTGTGTGCCTTGGGTGCGTGGAGAGTGAGGCTTGTGTCGACCGAGCTGGAATAATGACAAGCCTAGGGCAAGTCTTGCTATGTGGTGCTACCTGGGCACTTGGATATGGAATACCTGTGGCGGGTAAATGGTAATTGGAGGTGTCCTTGGGCGTGAACCTCGGAGAGGTGAAGCCCGAGGTAGAGATGCTGTGGTGGCACGTAAAATGGAAACCCTGATGAAGACATTCTGGCTTGGTCAATCCCTAAGGACTTACTAGTACTCAGACTCACCGGGAATCCTTTACATCCCACTCGCCCTATATGGTGCGGGACGGTCGGACTACTTAGTAGAGCGATGCCACTATTGCTAGGTGAACGTGTGCAAGGAGGTACGGGGCGCGCGGTTTTCCCCCACACCCTTCCAAGACTTCAGGAGGCCTTGTGGACTTGGCACTTGACATCCGAAGGGCCCCGGCTCTGTCTACGACTCACAGTATCAGCCATCCCAGACTAGACTTGGGATGTTCCAGGGCTGAGAGGTAGGGTGGCATCGTTCTAGGATAGCAAGCGGCCGGAATCTGCCTAGACGGGGCACCATCGAGGATGGCTATCTTGTGGGTATGTGAAACCTCTACAGAGTGTGTGGTTGATCGATCGATACATATGCCGACTTGTCGGCTATGGACCTTTCCTCGGTATCGCTCAAACTAGATAGGAGATGAGTCCTTCTATCCTCCCTCCAGGGTTGGGGCATTTTCCGGTCGTGAGCCTTAGGGGCTGCGGGCCGTTGAGACATGGCCGAGAGGGAGTTGGCCTGTCGACCTGAGTGTGTGAGATGAGATATGGTGTGGTGGCGTGGAGATGGTTTGGGATGGATGGTTGGTGGATGGATATGGATGGTGTGGTGGTGAAT
>NW_027098535.1:0-62577 GCF_019320115.1 Miscanthus floridulus | reverse complement strand
TAATCTATATAATTTTTTTCTTAGTATGTAAATATCAATATAACATAAATTTAAGGAGCGGCCAAAATCGAACACCCAGACACCCAGCATACGGTCCAAACCCTAGGCCCAGGATCCAAACAGCGGCACCGAAAAATCCGGGCCGCTAGCAAACAGATACGGGCGAGCGCTTGCTGCTACAGTTTGCCTTCTTCTTCCCCCTTCCCACCTCGGCACATCCCCTCCCCTTCTCCGGCCTCCCGCGCGCGGCCATGTCTTCGGCTTCGCCGCCGGCGCCGGCGGAAGAGGAGGGTCGTGCCCCGACCAAGTACGTGCTGATCACCGGCGGCGTCGTCAGCGGCCTCGGCAAGGGCGTCACCGCCAGCAGCATCGGCGTCGTCCTCAAGGCCTGCGGGCTTCGCGTCACCTGCATCAAGATCGGTATGCGCTCCGCGGCTTTTGCGAGGTGTTCCCCTACTGGTGACCCTTAGAACCCTAGAGCCGTTTTGGGCGGGGGTGGTCGGCGCTAGATAGGAGTGTGTTATATTGGAGTGATGAATGCGACCGGCTTCCGTGATTCTGCTAGGGTTTAATCTTAATCTTTTCCGGATTAGGTAATTGGGCGGCAAAAGCGGCAGTTTGTTGGGTTCTGCTTGGAGTCTCAGTGGTCAGTACTCAATCGCAATTCTTTACTGCGGCTTGGTGGAATTTGGGGGCAATGATGAGTAGTAGTCAAAGATTACCTTGTTTGGGTTTCCAGTTACTTGTCACCTTGGCTTCTAGTGAAATGAAAATTAAAAATTGTTGGTACATCATGAATTGATAAGCCCGTGCGTGCTCGTTGTCAGGTTTTGAAGGCTTGTTGCTGTCTCACTAGTACCAGTCCCTTTGTTGAGCTTTTTAGGTAAACTTTTCGTTCCACTGTGAAGGTTGCTGTTGGCCCTTTTAGTGCTGTGGCGTGGCCTTCGATTGTCGTTTTATTGGCATGGTGCACTGTACGTCTGTACCTATGCTTTTAAACTCCTGAATGGCTTTCTGTGATGAGCTTTTTAAAGAATTCTGTCTAAAGTGGAGGCACCTTTAGGATCTCTTGCTATCACAAAAAGGCTAAATCAGAGGTTATTTTTTTTTTGTGATTTTACAGTACAAAATGTTTGCTTATGGATGTGGATGTTAAATCGTTTGGAGGGGCTTTGGTCTGGCATTTGTCTTACTACTTTGGTCTCTTGTTTTTGTAGATCCATACTTGAACACAGATGCTGGCACAATGTCCCCCTTTGAGCATGGTGAGGTGTTTGTTCTTGATGAGGTGGAGAGGTACAGCTCCCTAATACTTGCATTTAATACACGTTCTTTGAATTTGCAGTCTCGGTGGTATCTATCTAACATGCGGTATCTGTAGGTTGACTTGGATTTGGGGAATTATGAGCGTTTCATAGATGTTACCCTGACGAGGGATAACAACATTACCACCGGAAGATATACCAGGTGAGTATATTCTGCCTCAAGGGAATGCTTGTCTTTTTCCTCATTTGAGATTGTAAACCTATGTTTCTGCTTGTTTCAGTCTGTCATTGAGAAGGAGAAAGGGGTGATTATCTTGGAAAGACTGTACAGGTAATTCTTCTGTGGCACTTATTGCTCGAGTTGCATTGTATGGACTGCCCATATGGCAAAATCTGAAACACCTTTGGTTTCGAATATCCAGGTTGTTCCTCATGTCACGGATGAAATAAAACAGTGGATCCAGTCCGTGTCTTCAGTTCCTGTGGATGGGCAGACTCGTCCAGCTGATGTTTGTGTTATTGAATTGGGAGGCACTGTAGGTAGGGTTTTATGACATCTTACGATTTCACACTTCTGTAATTATTATTAATGTAGCAGATAAATTGATTTTGCTCTTATTTCAGGTGATATTGAGTCAATGCCATTCATTGAAGCTTTGCGTCAATTATCCTTTTCTCTTGGTATAGCTGGGTTGTCCATTTCAATTCCACATTTTATGGTTGCTGCGATATGTTTTGGTGTTACAATTTACACTCTTATGAGACTTGTATTGTTTCTCATGGTCTATTTTTTCTATCTATTTCTTTGGGAACAGTTGGACCCATAGATTAGGGTACACTCTCTGCACTGCCATTTTTTATGTTAATGTAGCATTCACATATTTTACATTCTTGGAAGTAAAACATCTTTCTTGTTAGTGACTGTCATGATATGACTCGTACTCTATGCGTGTTCTAGGCAAGGAGAATTTCTGCCTCATACACGTTAGCCTTGTTCCAGTATTGGGTGTAGTTGGTGAGCAGGTAAACAATTATTCCTTTAGCGATGATGATTAATTCTGCTTACCGCTTCTTCTATTCTGAAATGAGGGAAACAATCTCATTGCATGCACTTTTCAAGTCTTATCATGACATAGTTACTGGTACTAGGAATCTGACGTTCTTGTTTCCCTTTTTTTGTAGAAAACTAAACCAACACAACACAGTGTACGAGAACTGAGAGCCTTGGGTCTGACTCCTGATCTTCTAGCATGCCGGTCAGCACAGGTAATGCAAAGACGTAAAAAAAAGTTTATAACTAATAGCCGATTCTTTAGAATATGCCTTATTTTCCTTCATCATTATATAGATTTCTGAAAATCTTTCCCATGTATTGGATATTTGTGACAACAGTCTGCTGTTGAATTTGTTTTTCATTTTCTGTAATCAATTTTGTTCCAAGCAGTCATTAGCTCATTTTAATCTGCCTTGGCTTAGTACCTGTACCTTTTCTGTTGATATGTTTGTTGTTGTAAAATCGTTTTCTTCTCTTGTCCAATTTTGTATTTAAGCGTTCCTTTCTAATCAGAGCTATGTTTATCTGTTCTTTCAGCCACTAATAGGATCTGTTAAAGAAAAGCTTTCTCAATTTTGCCATGTCCCGGTATGTTTCATGATTAAATAAATCTGGAAAAATGCCATTTATTCAGTGTTTCTTGACTCATTCTGTCTTACTTGCTGTAGGTCGAGAACATACTTAACATCCTGATGTTCCAAATTTATGGCATGTCCCACTTATTCTTAGAGTGAGTTGCAACGTTCACTAAAACCTTAGCCTTGAGTCTATATATGTATTGCATTTAGTGTTGCTAATTTTGACAAGTACTGTTTTGCAGAACCAAAAGGCTCATGAAGCTGTAATCAAACAACTAAACCTTGCTAGGTGAGTCAGACAATTACTGAAAATCAGTGTTTATCAATGCATGTAGAGTATTAGGATGGTCTGCACATGGAATGTTTTGTAATTTACCCATAACAGTGTTTTTAGAAGTGCTTGGCACCAGTTATGCCAACTACCTAGCACTACCCATAGACAGTTGTTTTTAAGCAGTGATTCATATACTGTTGAGAAACCATATTATCAATATTGGCAGATGATTGGTTTAAACTTCCAAATTTTTTTTACTATGTTTGAAATCATCCTAATTAATGTTGAAAGGCTTGCTCAGACTTGTTTGGTGTGATTGATTGAGATGATTACATTGTATTTATTGCAATGGCATACCCTGTTTTTATGTATTGTGTTATGGTCTTGTGGTTACTATTATCTTGGAGCGATATCTTGGATTTTATTTTATAGATCTGCTGGACCACCTGAGTTACGAGATTGGACAGATATGGCTGAGTCGTATGACAACCTCAAGAACTCTGTTAGTGTTGTAATAGTATTTGATTGTCGGTTCTTTCTTTGGTGCAGAATAAGTCTGAACGAATATCATTATTATGCAGGTTAAAGTTGCTTTGGTTGGGAAGTATACTAATCTGACAGATTCTTACCTATCAGTGGTGAAGGTTGGTACAGATGATCCTTACATATCAGTGGCGAGGTTAAGTAGTTTGCCAATTGTGATAATTAGTCTGCAAGCACAAAATTTAAGTTATATATTTTATGTGGTGAAAATAATATTATAGTTACAGTTTCATGGTTTCCTAGAGTATAGACAATTGTTCTCTAATAATTGTTAAATAACTAAGGTTTTGAGCTGCCACAATGTGTTTTTACTGTGGATGCAATTTGGGTTCATGTACTATACATGAAAATGTTTTTTCTAATTCGTTTGTGCATATCTTAATTTATTCCAGGCTCTCTTACATGCCAGTGTTGCCTGTTCGTTAAAGCCATCTATCCAGTGGATTGCAGCTTCGGACCTTGAAGATGCAACTGCAAAAACAGTAAGCCACTAGCCATGTGTCGAATATTCGAAAACTGCAGTAATAGCACCACAATGTTTCAGTTGTTCAATTTTTTCGGGGGTTCTGATAAGTGATGGATAAGTCTCATGTGTGGCTGGTCTTTGTGGGGCTATGATGCTCACATGGTCATGGTCCTTGTGGCTGTTTTTCTGTTTTTAGGACAGCATCTTAGACTAGAGGACAGCATCTTAGAGGACAGCATCTTAGACTAGAGGACAGCATCTTAGCTAGGACAGCATATTAGCATCTTAGACTAGCATCTTAGACTAGCATCTTGGCATATGCTTGGCTGGCTAGCAGCCTATAAATATGTAACCCCAACCCCTTGGGTTGGCATGGCATTTGTGTGAGCTTGTGTGAGAAATAGACAAGAAAATTGCCCCAACTCCTAGTGTCATCCTCTCTCGATGAGAGTAAGAATTCTCCTACTACCAAGAGTGAGAATTCAGCGACTAACAACTGGTATCAGAGCCGTATTATCCTGTAGCCTGAGCATCTCTTGCTCATTCTCTCCCAGCCCCACAACAGCCCCAGCTGTTGGCAGCAGCAGCTCCTCCGGCCGCTCCTGTTCACTCCTCTCCCAGCTCGTCTGAAGCAGCCCTCTCCCCACGCAGCAGCCCCCCGGTAGCGCGTCATGTCCGCAGGGCAGTCTCAGCGCTCGGTCGCCTCGAGCACGCGGCGTCGGCAGGAGGCCGAACTTGCCGCGGCAGAGGAACGCGAGCGAGCGGCGGCAGAGACCGCTGCAGGCGGCGGCAAGGGCGTCGAGGCTAGCAGCGGCGGTAGCTGGCAGCAGCCAGAGCGGAGGCGGAAGCAGCGGCGGCGGCGAATGCAGCGCGTGCGGCGGCGGCGGAGGTCGAGGCTCTGCGCGGCAGCATCGGCAGCTCCATTTCCGCTGACGACACCGCCGACGCGGACCTCGAGCTGCTAGAGGAGAGGGGCAGAGCGAGCGGGCGGCGCAGTGGACAGCCGCGCACGTCCACGAGCGTGGCGGCAGCCCAGACAGGCGCGGACGCGCTGGCGGCGCTCCTGGAGGAGGCGCGCACGGCGGTGGCGCTCCTGGGGCAGCCGCGCACGCCCACGAGCGCGGCGGCAGCCCAGACAGGCGCGGACGCGCCGGTGGCGCTTGGAGGAGGCGCGCACGCGGCGGCGCTCCTGGAGGAGGCGCGCACGGCAACGGTGGCGGACGGGTCGATGGAGAGCGCGGCCTTCACAGGCAGCGTGGCTCTCTCTCCCCGGATCGGTACCGACGGGTCGATGGAGAGCGCGGCCTTCACAGGCAGCGTGGCTCTCTCTCCCCGGATCGGTACCGTGGTTACCACGGGCTCCAGGCTGTTGTCAGGGACGTCGGTCCCGGCGGTGGGTGGCCTACCCTCACCAAGACCAACTACGTCGAGTGGGCTGCGGTGATGAGGGTAAAGCTCCAGGTGCGGCACATGTGGGAGGCAGTCCGGTACGGCGACGTCGACTACGACCTAGATCGACGGGCGCTGGATGCTCTCATCGCTGCAGTCCCGCCCGAGATGCATGTTCTCGCCTTACCAGCAAGCGGACTGCCAAGGAGGCTTGGGACGCCATCGCGCGGACGCATCGGCAGCGACCGCGCCAGCAAGTCCACACTGCAGGCACTTCGCAAGGAGTGGGAGAACCTGGCTTTCAAGCCAGGTGAGGACGTTGATGACTTTGCTCTCCGTCTCAAACACCTCTGTTGCCAGAAGATGAGTGCAGGTTCGGCGACGACACCTACGGCGAGGAGAGAGCTGTCGAAAAGATCTTCCGCTGCGTCCCCGAGAAGTATAAGCAGATGGCTCGCTCGATCGAGTCGCTGCTGGATCTCTCCACGATGTCGATCGGGAGGCGATAGGTCGCCTCAAGGTCGTCGATAGTGATGAGCCTAGTCCCTCTCAGGGCCCCTCACCACTGGCGGGAAGCTCCTTCTCACTCGGGAGCAGTGGCTTGCCAGCCAGGTGACCGGAGGAAGGGGGAGCCTTCTTCCGCGACAGGCGGCCGCAAGCGTGGCAAGCCACGCAAGGCGCGCAGAGACGCCCAGGCCGGGGCGCGAGGACGTGCCGAGGGTGATGCCCGCGGAGGCGCCCAGGGCGGCGCCGCCGGCAGGCACAAGCCGGCACGAGACGACGCCTGCCGCAACTGCGGCCAGCTTGGCCATTGGGCCAAGGACTGTCGACAGCCACGACGCGGCC
The DNA here is from genome assembly GCF_019320115.1 of Miscanthus floridulus. Classification (NCBI taxonomy): domain Eukaryota; kingdom Viridiplantae; phylum Streptophyta; class Magnoliopsida; order Poales; family Poaceae; genus Miscanthus; species Miscanthus floridulus. Next base: position 56,162 of record NW_027098535.1, on the reverse strand, counting down.
AGGCCCACGTCGCACAGGCGGAGGAGGAGCCGGCTCTGTTCATGGCACATGCCAGCATCGAGCTACCTCCAGCGGCACCGGCCGCAGCGGCTCTCCTCCACCTTGACGAGCCAAAAGCACACGCCCTCCTCGGCGACAGCTCCGGCAACGACAAGACTGACGGGTGGTGCCTCGACACCGGCGCCACCCATCACATGACCGGTCGACGGGAGTTCTTCACCGAGCTTGACTCTAGCGTCCGAGGCTCCGTCAAAGTTTGGGGATGCCTCACGGCGTGGAGATCAAGGGCGTCGGCTCCATCATCTTCACGCCGTGTCTGGTGAGCACAGGCTGCTCACCGGAGTCTACTACATCCCCGCGTTGAGGAACTCCATCATCAGCCTTGGGACAGCTTGATGAGAACGGTTCGCGCGTGGTGGTTGAGGACGGAGTCATGAGGATTTGGGATCGTCGTCGTCGCCTCTTGCCAAGGTATCCAGAAGCGCAAATCGACTCTACGTCCTTAACGTGCAGGTGGCACAACCCCTCTGTCTCGCTGCTCGTCGGAGACGACGAGGCCGGTGGCATGGCACGAGCGTTTCGGGCACCTTCCCTTTGAGGCCCTGAAGCGGCTCAGTGCCACGGAGATGTGCGAGGCCTGCCGTGCCTCGACCATGTGGAGCAGCTCTGCGACGTCTGCGTGTTGACGAAGCAGAGGCGACTCCCCTTTCCCCCAGCAGGCGAGCTTTCGAGCCAAGGAGAGGCTCGAGCTCGTGCACGGGGACTGTGTGGGCCGGTGACACCGGCCACACGGGAGGACGACGCTACTTCCTGCTGCTCGTCGACGACCCTCTACTCGCTCACATGTGGGTGATGGTCCTCCGGCAGCAAGGGATAGGGCTGCGGACGCCATCAGACGCGCGCAGGCTTCTGCGGGGCGGAGTGCGGACCGCAAGCTTGCGCGTGCTGCGCACCGACACGGCGGCGAATTCACGGCGGCTGAATTCGCGTCGTACTGCGCTGACGAGGGCATTCAGCAGCGCCACTACCTCCGGCGCCGTACAGCCCGCAGCAGAACGGCGTCGTCGAGCGTGCGCAACCAGACGGTTGTGGGGATGGATGCGGCCCTCCTCAAGCAGAGGGGGATGCCGGCTGTCTTCTGGGGAGAGGCGGTGGTGACGGCCGTCTACATCCTCAACCGCTCGCCTACCAGGCGCTCGACGCAGGACGCCGTACGAGGCTTGGCATGGGCGCAAGCCGGCGGTCTCCCACTTGCGGGTCTTTCGGCTGCCTCGCGTTCGCCAAGGAGCTTGGCCACATCAGCAAGCTCGAGACAGGAGCACTCCGGGAGTGTTTCATCGGCTACGCGGAGGGCTCGAAGGCCTACCGCATCCTCGACCCGAAGACACAGCGTGTGCGCACGGCCGCGCGACGTTGTGTTCGACGAAGGGCGAGGATGGGCGTGGGACAAGGCGGTGGACGATGGCTCGGCTCCGACGTACGACGACTTCACTGTCGAGTACGTCCACTTCGAGGGAGCTGGGGGAGTAGGCAGCTCTTCTTCGGCGAGCGCAGTCTACCCCAGTCCCGAGCCTCCACCGACCCCGGCGCCTGCTACTCCGACAGCTCCACGCTCTCCAGCCAGGACCTCGGCTGCGATGAGTTCTTCGCCGGCTTCACCACAGCCGGCAACGCCACGCACTCCAGCACCGACAGGCACCTCTCCGGGCACGTCTACTCCAACACCAGCTCGTGTCGAGCATAGCCCGGTTGAGCTCGCTACTCCGCTCTCTCTCACGACGAGGAGCCGCATCGACGCGTACCACGACGGCGAGCCGTTGCGGTACCGTACGATGGAGAACCTTCTCGGCGACCAGTTGGTGCCCGGGACTGGTGCCTCATGACCTGGAGGACCTGGAGGCGCAGTTGCACCTTGCGTGTGACGACGGCGAGCCTCGGTCGTTCGCAGAGGCCGAGAGACACGCGGCATGGCGCGCCCGCGATGCAGTTGGAGATGGATGCGGTTGAGAAGAACCGCACCTGGGAGCTTGCTGACCTTCCTCGTGGTCATCGCGCGATCACCCTTAAGTGGGTGTACAAGCTGAAGAGGGATGAAGCCGGTGCCATCGTCAAGCACAAGGCTCGCTTGGTGGCACGAGGTTTCGTGCAGCAGGAGGGGGTCGACTTCGACGACGCCTTTGCTCCCGTGGCACGGATGGAGTCCGTGCGACTCCTCCTTGCGCTAGCTGCCCAGGAGGGCTGGCGTGTTCATCACATGGACGTCAAGTCGGCATTCCTTAACGGCGACTTGAAGGAGGAGGTCTACGTGCACCAGCCGCCGGGATTTGCGATCCCCCGGCAAGGAGGGCAAGGTGCTCCGCCTGCGCAAGGCCCTCTATGGCTTGCGGCAGGCACCGAGGGCGTGGAATGCCAAGCTGGATTCCACGCTAAAGGGGATGGGCTTCGAGCAAAGCCCGCACGAGGCGGCCATCTACCGACGGGGCAATGGAGGTAATGCCCTGTTGGTGGGTGTCTACGTCGACGACTTGGTGATCACCGGCACCAAGGATGCGGAGGTGGCGGCATTCAAGGAAGAGATGAAGGCCACCTTCCAGATGAGTGACCTGGGGCCTCTCTCCTTCTACCTGGGAATCGAGGTACACCAGGATGACTCTGGGATCACGCTTCGACAGACCGCCTACGCCAAGCGCGTCGTTGAGCTAGCTGGGCTCACCGACTGCAACCCAGCTCTCACTCCGATGGAGGAGAGGCTGAAGCTGAGCCGCGACAGCACGACGGAGGAGGTGGACGCTACGCAGTACCGGCGTCTTGTGGGGAGCCTTCGCTACCTCGCCCACACACGGCCGGACTTGGCATTCTCCGTCGGCTACGTTAGTCGGTTCATGCAGCGACCGACGACGGAGCACCAGCAGGCTGTGAAGAGGATCATCCGCTACGTTGCGGGGACTCTCGACCACGGCCTCTACTACCGAGGTGCCCTGGGGCGGCACACTTCGTCGGGTACAGCGACAGCGACCACGCCGGCGACATCGACACCAGCAAGAGCACGAGCGGGATCCTCTTCTTCCTCGGCAAGTGCCTCGTTAGCTGGCAGTCGGTCAAGCAGCAGGTGGTGGCCCTGTCCAGCTGCGAGGCCGAGTACATAGCGGCCTCCACCGCTTCGACTCAGGCGCTCTGGCTCGCTCGACTGCTTGGTGATCTCCTCGGCAGAGACACTAGAGCGGTGGAGCTCAGGGTGGACAGCAAGTCCGCTCTGGCCCTGGCAAAGAACCCCGTGTTCCACGAACGCAGCAAGCACATCCGGGTGAGGTACCACTTCATCCGAAGCTGTTTGGAGGAAGGGAGCATCAAGGCGAGCTACATCAACACCAAGGACCAGCTTGCGGACCTGCTCACCAAGCCCCTTGGGAGGATCAAGTTCCTTGAGCTCTGCTCCAGGACCGGGATGGTTCAACTCTCCCACAAGACGACGCACAAGACTTAGGGGGAGAATGATGGATAAGTCTCATGTGTGGCTGGTCTTTGTGGGGCTATGATGCTCACATGGTCATGGTCCTTGTGGCTGTTTTTCTGTTTTTAGGACAGCATCTTAGACTAGAGGACAGCATCTTAGAGGACAGCATCTTAGACTAGAGGACAACATCTTAGCTAGGACAGCATATTAGCATCTTAGGACTAGCATCTTAGACTAGCAATCTTGGCACTATGCTTGGCTGGCTAGCAGCCTATAAATATGTAACCCCAACCCCTTGGGTTGGCATGGCATTTGTGTGAGCTTGTGTGAGAAATAGACAAGAAAATTGCCCCAACTCCTAGTGTCATCCTCTCTCGATGAGAGTAAGAATTCTCCTACTACCAAGAGTGAGAATTCAGCGACTAACAATAAGTATCTCAGTACCCATAGCATTTGTATCTTTCTTAGCTCAAGTTTTCTGTATCAAGGTTTTTCTACTTTCAGTTTCACATTTGTACCTACACTCAGTTTCCTCCTATTATGGTTCCTGTCCTTTCTTTGTATGTGTTACTGCATCCCTTGATGACAATTTTTTCAATAGGCACCAGATGCCCATGCTGAAGCCTGGGAAACTCTTAAAGTGAGTATGCGAATTGCATTTCTTTACTATTTTAAATATGCAAAGTCAATTTTGAAAGTTAATATTAATAAAATCTTAAAATTGTAGGGTTCATCATGCATTTTGATACCTGGAGGATTTGGGGATCGTGGAATCTCAGGGATGATATTGGCTGCAAAATATGCTCGTGAGAATAAAGTTCCATACCTTGGTATTTGCTTGGGCATGCAGATATCAGTGATTGAGATGTCCAGACATGTGTGTATGCTTCCATTGTTTTCTTTTACTTAAAAACTATCCATATAGATTCTTACTTTTATTATTATGCTTTTCTAGGTCCTGGGCCTAGTAGATGCAGACAGTGAAGAGTTTAACAAGGATACACCAAATCATGTTGTTATGTACATGCCTGAGGTACTTCTTTTCTGTTATGTTTATGGAAGAGCTGACTTTGGAAAGTTTGATCTAATTCCTTGACAATGAACTGTTCAGGTTTCAAAAACACATATGGGAAACACGATGAGGTTAGGCTGCAGGAGAACATTCTTCAGCAAACCTGATTGTCTTACATCAAAACTGTATGGGCCTTGATTCTTTCTTGGTCAATATCATACTATTTTCTTTGGCATTACTGAATTTAGCTTGTTTGGAAACTCGATCCATTTTCATCCACACTGATAAATTCCTAATGTAGTTGTGTTATCTAGAGCTTTCCTTACTTGGTAGTGAATATATTTTTCCTATCACATTCTTGAATGTGACTTCTGTTTAGTTGAGATTTGGTGCAAGGCCCTGGTATAGATCATCTTTAACATTTGCCCTGTATAAAAATATATTGCATATTCTCACTTGGACTATTGATTGAAACTTTAGGTATGGAAGTCCTCCACATGTAGATGAGCGTCATCGTCATAGATACGAGGTTTGTCATCAATTTTTGTTACTAAACATCCTGTTAGTTATTAGTTTTTATGTGCATTGTAATCATATGCTTGGAACTGATTACTTGTTCTTTTTTTATTTATTATAGGTCAATCCCTCTTTTGTTCCCATGCTTGAAAGTGCTGGTCTTCATTTTGTTGGTTGTGACGAAAGTCGAAAGCGGATGGAGGTACTAAGCAAATAGCCTATGCTATTCTTGGGTCATGAATTTCTTTTTCAAAAGCCTGAACCTGCTTGCACCTATGAGCAGATTGTGGAGCTACAAGATCATCCCTTCTATGTAGGTGTTCAGTTCCACCCAGAGTTCAAATCAAGGCCTCGAAGACCTTCACCTCCTTTTACAGGTGAAAACCTTTTCTATTATTGAAAAAATAACTCGCAAAATCGAAATAAAAAGTTTTGAAATATTTAGACCCCTGACAAGTTACAACTGGTCTAGTAGAATTTGCATTACAAAGTTTCTTTGGTGACATGTACTAGTGTCTGAGTTCTTTTTAGTTTTTACCTGCTGTCTAAATTTTGTTGTGCAGGACTGATATTATTTGTTTTGGAACTATGCAGGTCTAATAATGGCGGCCACTAAACAACTGGGAACAATTTCGAATACCTCCAATGGCTACGTTGGAGCTTCTGACTAACGTCAGAGTACTAATGTCACGTAAAGCGTTCTGAAACTTTGTTATTCCTAAGGCATTTTCTTAGTGTATGTGACTAATGTTTCTGGACATTCGGTTTATGAATGGAACTATTGTTTCTTTTGCAGATAGGGATCTCCCTCGGCGTGAGAAGCATTTCGCCCTTTGCTGCAGAGGCCCAAGTTGTTTCTTGTACACATTAGATGTACCGGAAATCAATCTGAGCCTGAAGAAGAGTTTTTCTTTTTTTTTTGCTGTAGAGACCACATGATTGGCGTAGCTAATGATCTTACAGTGTATGGGGTCGAACGTCATGGTTTTGTTGACTGTTATGCACTTGTCCTCCCATCCTTGCCACTCCAATTGAGCTTAACAGCAGTCAGTGCTCCGGTCCCGCGATTCCAATTGAGATTAACAGCAGTCAGTGATTCTGTGCAAGGTAAAAGTTTGAGAGAAGATCGAGTTTGTTTTTGGCCATGCAACTTTAAAATCAGAAATCTTTGACCATTGAACTATAACACTGGACAAATTTGACTTTGTATTTTCTGACAATAACAGCTTTATTTTCTAAAAAAAAAGAGCATACTAGTGCAGAGAGTTCTTACTCTGTGTGGGGTCTGGGGAAGAGTGTTAATGACAAGCCTTACCCTTGCCTATGTAATGTGAGGAGACCGTAGCGGTAAGACTCTACCGCTTGCACTAGGCCCGTCCTTCAAAAGGGTGAAGACCCAGTCTCGGAGGTTCCCACATGAGTGGGGTCTGGCTGTCTGGGGAAGGGAAAAGCTAAGGCAATAAAAATCCATAACTAATTTATTTAAATAAGAAAAAAATGAAGCTAATATCACTTTTTTTTCTAAAGATATAATGTGTATATTGGTACACGATTTTGAGCTATTTGTTTGTTGTGCTTATTCCAGTGTTTCATTGCTCGCAGATTGGCTTGCTAGATATTTAAATTATTATTTTGTGCTAAATTAAACGAGATTGGCCAAGAGAATCCACTCCAAATGGAGCAGAAAATATGTTGGAATCAAATTAACAAAAATATCTTTCGGAGGGCTAGGGATGCCATACTAGTTACAATGTCTAAATATGATCTACACGTGGTGGAGCATGACACCGGCGAGGTTTGTGTCATCTTTTTTTTTATTTAGTCTTTGTGATGTGAATTCTGTTGGTCAATCCGAGGTATCTTATAGTTCAAATCGATGATTTGATAAATCTTGAATATAGTATGGCTTAAATCGATGGTTAAATTAAACACTAGGAATAGGAACAAATAAAATATAAGTAACTGAAACTGAACAAAATAGATAGATTTTTTGTTTTGAAAAATAGGGCATTATGTATTTATGTTGATAAATTTTAAATGAAATTTTAGAAAGTAATCTAGCTTTTCATTATTTCTTTTATTTTAAAAATAGAAATCCACCTTACAAAGGTGCCCAAGGTTTAATTATTATTTGATAGTTCGACTGTGATAAATCATTATGGTTTAGGGTTTGTATCCAAACACAAACTCGGGCAAAAGTTGGACTTCTTCCTTATCTATATGTGAATATTTAAAAATTGCAAGAGTTGTCTCTTGCATTTTGAGTGTTACTTGTCTATATACTCCCTCCGTCCCATTGAGTTTGTCGTTGGAAAACCGTGCCCCTCTCACAATCCCGCTTCCCGAGCGACAAACTCAATGGGACGGAGGGAGTATGTTTGTGAGGTTAAGAAAGACGAAAGGTTAGGTAAAAAAAAAACTTGACCCACGGGGGTATGAGTGTATCGTGAGCATTGTGCTTAGGAAGAAGACCTTCTCTCGTAGGTCGAGAAAACCCTTGAATCTTTTCTTAACCCAACGGCATCGCAGACCACGTGAGACTGGATCGGACATTAGACCTGTGATTTGGCGTGTGATAGACGAGTAAAATTTTTTACAATGCGCAAACTTGCGCATGCGGAGGTGGGGAGTCGAACTCACGACCTAGAGCTTCCCACAATCGGAAGCTACCAACCGAGCTATCAAGTAGGTTACTAGCTGGGACACGACGAGTGGTAAAATACTAGTGAAGGTTTTGTAGCTTCAAACTAGGGCCCTGTTCGCTTGTCTTATAATTCATATTTTTTGGCTTGTTTTTTCAACCGGAACAGTATTTTTTCTCTCATAACAAATCAGTCAGAACAATATTTCAGCTTCACCGAAGCGAACGGGGCTGTAGATGAGTAACAACAAGGTTAGCTAGAATGTGCGCGTCAAGTCGTGACGTTTATGGGGTCGGGTTCCACTAGTCAGGACACGACATGAGTGGTACAATATATTGTAAATGTTTTTTTAGCTTCAAATTAAATGAGTCACAACGAATCAAAGAACAGACTAGTAAAGAGTGGAAGTAAGACACCTTACACACTCGTCCCAGCGTTTTGTTCTGATTTTTGTGTCTGTATTTTTTTATTTATATAAAAATGTCGAAACAAAGAATAAAAACAACCATGATAGGTCTTTGAACCTTTGGTCCTTTCCTACAAAATAAAGATTCTATCATTAAGTTGTGATGCGGTTTTAATTAAGGACAAAACTTATGTAAATTAGAATCTAGTTCAATAGATGGTCCAACTAATCAAACCGTGAACTAATGTTAAACAATATATTGTCCACTTCAATCTAAACAAATGCACCTCCAAGTTTATGCATGCAACTATGCAATCCCTGATGAAAGGCTGCCAAGTGAAAAATAGAGAAAGGTCTCTGTGACAAACCAATACTTATGGTATCGGCAACTGAAACATTACCTTCCTGTGCATTCACCGGACTGTGAAACAAAGCCTTTTGAGAACTCTAAAAAAAAATACACTAGTGCAAAACTCTAGTGCAATCACCGTTCCTTCGGTGAAAATTTCATTGATGGAACACTCGAATTCCGATCCAAGTGTTCTCACTGAAATATCATCAGAGAGGTACTGACGGGACCTTCCTGACTCCTGTGAGTATGCTTTTTTTGTATTTTCAGCAGACATTTTCATTCGGGTTTCAATTATCATGATATTTGATTTATTGGAAAGACTACGGTACACAGAGCTCTACAACAAGCTCAATTAATTCCACTATTTGTCCGAGCTTTGAAGGCTTTACTTTCTTGATTATTACTTGGGGTCTTCATTTCATCTTTTCATCGTGTTTGCTCATCTAAGTTTAAACTGAAGGCCGTCGAGCCCCTCATGTTCACATGGCACTATGGCAGGGGCATGCATTCTTTGTCAGGGAGCCGTGCAGTAGTGAGGCTCCCGACGAGCTCATCCAGGTCATTAGGCGATTTCTGCACGATTATCGAAGTTATGGAAACAGACGTAACTTCAGTTTGTTCGGTTGGCTGGTTCGTATCGTTGCTGATTCGTGAAGAAATACTGCTGGCTGGTTTGTGTGAGAGAAAAATACTGTTACGGCTGGAAATTTACGATCGTTTACGACAAGCTACAGCCAAACGAACAGGCTGAAGGTGTGTCGTGTGATTCAGTATTAAGAGTTTTCAGAAGAAATAAATCGAACAGATTGACGCATCAACAGGCTTGAAAGATTTGTCCATCTGAAAATTATCAAATGTAGTTGTTGTTCAGGCATATGTAGGTGTCAAGTGATACTCTCATGTACATGTGTACTAGTTTGGATAACTAACTGCTAAACTCTTTATATCAAGATTTAGTATGCACACGTGCAGGAATCGGCTCGAGCAACTCACAAGTATGAATTTATACACTAATGGCCGTGATCAGGCGCACAAGGCGCAGTTGTGGATGACGGACGACTGTGGCCGACTCGACCAAACCTCGAACGACGGATAGTGGGAAGCAACTGAGATCGAAAAAGAAATTGCGGTCATATCACTTTCTCTTTCTATGTATACACCTTGATTCATTCGTCAACTTTTAACTTGGCGTACGTATGAGCTGGCGTCTTTTTTTTTTTTTTTTTTTTTCTATATATCGTGACGGAGGTACAACGTCAATAAACCCTGACAAATCATATGGCGCGAGCTCTCATAACGCGCTAATCATGTGCGACCGTCCTTATCCATGCCTAATAGAATGTCGTAGCTTTCGGATCCACATTGACATTGTTTAGACTGGCCTGATCCAACACATTGTGGGGTGTGGACCGGGGGGCATGAGCCCCTCTACCACCACTAACAATAAAGGCTAATACCTGGCTGCCAGACCCAACTCACATCCTTTCTTTTTCCCAGCCCAATACTTGCGTGGACGCTCCTAGCCCCTGGCTGCTCCCTGTTAGAAAATAGAGAACGAGAGAGATCGAGTGATGCAAATGAGTCTTCGTTATATTTCTAATGAACAGTGTGTACATATATACACAGGGCCCATGTGGACGGTTACAAGATGAAAGAGAGAGGGGGTGAAAAGACACCACTTGGAATAATTCCTAATTGAGCACTAAATAATAATTCGCAACACCCCCTTAATCAATTAGCTCCTTGTAGTCTTTACTGTTCATCTATTATGCATCTCTATGAATCTTTGGAAAACCCTGTGGGAAAAACCAAAGTAATACTGGTATATCAGGCAAAACTCCTTAAAATCCAGTGGGAAAAATAAGAAGAAACACCATGATATACAATCACCAATGTTATTAAACCCCTTGAGTTAAACCTAAAGCCTTAGTCTAAAAACACCTTGACCATATGGTTAATATGCGTCAAATATCATCTTAAAAAAACTTGGTGGGAAAAAATAGATGATATAGCATATACCATTGTGTTGACATTGCCTCATCAAACACTTTATATGAGAAACCTCAAAAAGGAAAACTCACGTAAAGAAAAGAGTACAATACATTTTACGTTCCAATATCATCCATAAAAAACCCCTGTGAGAAAAAATGGATGATATGACATAATCTTGTGTTGATATTGCATCATTAAAAACTTTATATGAGAAACCCCAAGGGAAAACTCATATAAAGAAAAGAGTGCAATATAATGTTTGCAACAACTTATTAATCAGAGAGACTCTCCCCCTGATACTAGCAAACCTCGAAGTAAATTCATACCAATGCACTCAACATATAAGAAATGTGGAGTATGGTAGATTCTGTGAATATCTCCGCAAGATTATCATAGGACTTAGTTTGCAAATGTTCATATGCCCATATCACCTATGAAATAGAACCATCTTAGTGCAAAATATTGCATTAAGTATAACTTGTCTCCATCTACACAACACAAGTTGCATTACCTTTATAGATAATTACCATTGGTTCATAGAATCAACACCGCATAACTTTAGTATGTGATATATCATTCTGTCGAGCTATACACATTCATGTGAAGCCTTGTACAATACAATGTCAGAATGATTAATGGAATTGACCATTAAATTTCTATTTAAAGAACAAAATGGTCTTTCCATATTCATGTAAAGCCTATTTCAATGATCTGAAATTTAGTGATCTTATAGATAACCAGAATCATTATATCCACATAATCAGATCATGGATTACACCAAGACCACATGTGCTATTTAAGATATCAAAAGATATTCTTAACTTCAACCCACCAACATTTGGTAGGAGTAGCGCTGCTACTAGATAGCAAATCATTGCAAAAAATAATATTGGCCAGAAACTTTTGCAAGATTTATTAGTGCATAAATAGCACAGAGATAATAGACCACATATCCCAATAACTCATCTCAGTCGCTATAGCATAAAACAATCTTCCTCTATCATGTGGTAGAACAACCATAGGATACTTTCATATTGAATCACTCAATATGATCTGAATATAGATAGGTTTTGTACAAAGTTCTGAGAGAAGATGCTTGGATCATAAACACAAAATGGAATTTTAGTTTCGTCCGTATCTTCCATCTCAAACTCCATCTTTAGATTACAACGTGCTATTAACATGTGTTCATCACTAATGATGTCAAGATTATTGACTATCATATAACACTATGAAATCTAATTAAGGACTTCAAAATGAACACCACGTGTAATCAATCTCGTATCCCTCAGTTTAAGGAATACACACAAAGTCAATTGTACCAAATTCGACTTAACTGCTTTAAGCCATATATTGACTAAAGTAATACACAATATTGTTGCGATTTTATGTATGAGAGTTGAGTATGTGAACTCCTTCCTGGAAACTTCACAAATACACCAAATCATGTGATCATATAAATATATGCAATTACTACATCTATCAATTATCAACTAAAAGATATATGCTTTTGTACTGCCAATCAAAAGATAGTATCAGAAATTTATAACTTACTATGGAGAATAATTTGCATTGAAAATCAATGCATGGGCTTTGCGTAAACCCCTTGTGCTACTAGTCTTGCTTTGATCTCACCACCACATTGTTCTCAATCCATTTTAGAACGAAAACACTTTTGTATCCACAGTAAAGGTACCATGAGGTGTTGGCATCACAACCCAAAACACCTCTTTTCTAGTGAGCAAGACTATCTCTGCATATATTACATCACTCAACAAGTTCCAGTAAGAGTGAGCAAAGCACTCTGCCATGGTCTTATTGACTGGATGACTTGGAATGTTGTATATAGTTTATTTAGAGAAGTACATGTCTGTGGCAGAACTGCCCAAAATAACGCACTTACGGAGGTGCTCGTCTTCCATCAGACACTAAGCACCCTGAAAGCAAGCTACAATGGGCGGGTTCCGTCGGACACACCCCAAGAGAAAGCTCGAAAGGTCCATATTTTCCTCCAAGGATCCAATAATAAGAATGAGTTACAATACTTAATCCATTTCATACATCCAGAGTTCTTAGAAATATATTATTACAGTTCTAAATTCAGAGTGTGGAATATTAAACAGTGGAATGAAAATACACATCTAGAGGAAACGAACAAGGATCCGTCTGTGCCCACCAGAAGAATCCTTCACACAACGGCTACTCCTCAAGCATTACCTGCAACAGGGGTAAATAAACCCTGAGTACATAATGTACTCGCAAGACTTATCCGATTAAAGGGAGTAGTTTCCCAACTCCAAGGAATATGCAAAGCTTTATGATTTGCTGGTTTCCTTTTTGCAGAAAGCAATACTAAGAGTGAGTCCTTATTTATGTTATTCTTAGCAGCCATGATTAATTTATTATCTAGACATTCTATGTCAGCACATATTCTACTTTCAAGCAAGAGTTGAGCAATCAGTTCCATTTCACCACCTTCCATCTTTCAGTTCTTACTACGGTGCTAAACCGTAGACAAGCCATACTGGATTGCCTAACGATTCACGAATCAATGTCCCTAGCTGGGTACCCTGAAAACACATGCCTCGCTTGAACCCTAGGCACAAGCAGGACCAACCCATCACACTCCTGTCATGGGGTTCAGGTCCTCGTCCAAACTTGGACTCCAAGCTCCCGCTCCTAAGTCCCAGACTTAGTGTGGTGCAAGGATCTCCACCATCTCCGCCTCCAATCAGTCAGTCCAAAAAGAGCTGGAACCCATAACAAGAGAGCAACAAGTCTTCCCTATGCCCATACCCAAGTATGTGCTCGGGATAATAAATCTATGACTTGTCCAGAGACTTATGCAACGGCCGGTCCTTAACCAAGACAGATGGGGAAAACATATAACCAAGCTATGTCCTGTTGGCCGTAGGACACAACCTCTTACACCCACCAATACCCAAACTATATCCCTACCCGGTCTCCATTTTTCCTTTCCACCATTTTATCATAAGTAATCATAATTTTCACCTATTATGAATAACGGCAGGTTACTCACGCTACCGACACCCTGAGCATAGCAGCTACTCGACCTATACTAGTAGGACTCATAGGTAAGTATATCTATGTATTTAGTTTTCATAAAATACCTATAACGTAAATGCACATCATATATATATATATATTCAGTAATCATTCAAAAATAGGGGTTATGCACCGAGGCTTGCCTTGGGCAGGCGGTGGGTCAACAAAGTCAGCAACGAATGGCTCTAGGGCTCCCTCCTATATGAGGACCTCCTCCTCGTACTCCTCAACAATCTTCTCATAGTCCTGTTCGTCCGTAGGCATGAACTCTACCAACTCATAATCTACATGCATGAAATGATGATGCAATACTTAGTAATATGACAATAGCAACTCTTAAAATACGAATACATCCATCAAGCTACGAAGCTAGTCCTACGTGCTAAGTTACCTACTGTTACCCCTAACAAATATGAAGCATGACATATATTAACTTAGCAACTAAAGGTATTCTTACTCTTAATACTGATTTACTCTATATATGATAAAACAAGGAGTACTAGCTATTCTATTTATCTACCTACTCTAGGGCTATAAAAATTACAGTAAGTACATAATAATCTAATGAACCTACTATGAAAATTTCATGACCAAAGCTATCATCAATTTGCCACAAAAATTCCTACAAATATTGAGCTAAATAATACTAAGCTTTCTACATTGAATTTATGAACCTATCATTATCATAGCTAACTGTAAACTAACTACACCAATAGATAGATAGCATTTTTATGAACCTAACAAATTTTGTTTCACTATTTTTGGGCACCTACATAATTTACTATAATTTTACAAAGATCAGTTCAAAACTAAATTGAATAAACCTTTACTAATTCACTGGAAAATAAAAAACCTAAATCTACCGCGTAGCCCAAAACGCAAGTGGCTCGGCCCACTCTAGCGCAACGCGCGCGCGTGCACGCGACGCACCGGTGCGGCCCAATGCGGCTCGGCCCATGAAGGGAAGACCCGCGCGCACCAACGTTTATGCAAAAGAGCCCTTGGCTTTCAATCAAATGGACCCGCAGTCCTTTCTACTTTTTCCCTCTCTCACTGATGCTCTCACTAACCCTCCTGGCTTGCTTCGAATTCACATTTCAATGTCCTTGGCCAGAACTTAACAGAGGCCACAGCCCCTCTAGCCTAACGTCGGCGAGCACGGACCTCCTCGGCCTCAACCATCACCTCCCTAGCACTCTATGAGCGAAGCACAACCGATCGAGGTATCAAACACTACAAATGGTGCAGCGCGTAGATGTGGCCATGCGCTGCGGCAGGGGCTGGCCATGGCAACACTGGCGCTAGCAAAATCACCTAGCCCAATGCCTGTACTGCTACCCTTTATCCATCTATAGACTACGGGCAACAAGATACAAGCCCTATTGGAACTGCTACTACACCCAACCGTGCTGGCCATGGGAACAACATCCAATCTAGTTCGCCGGTGGCAGCGAACGTGTCCTGGATGACCTAGACCCCAACTGGCTCAACCACATACCCTAGGAGCAGGAGGGCCTCACCAAAGACATGCAGGGTAGACTGGATGCGGTCATGAGGCTCGGTAAGGTGGTTGACCACATGCGTAAGAGTGCTCCAGTTCACCACAAGCGCGGCAACGGTGTCCCCGGTGACCTGCTACTCCACCGACGAAACTGCTACACGGGTGAGGCAACCAAGCTAATATGACACAAAAGCACTGCTCAACTAAAACAACAGAGCACGGAGCGATGCCTTGGCTGAGCACCTGCCTTGATGGCCATGGCGGACCGCCACGAGGAAAATGCCTCGCATTACCTCACAGGAGGATGGAAGCTCACCGTGATGACTCCAATTGCGGGCTAACTAACATGGCTAGTTGGGTGCACGGTTAATTAGAAGGAGGTGGACTATGCAATGCCAATTTGAGGGACGACTTAGCTCGGTCCTATGGTGACCAGAGGTGGGGGAAAACTTAATTTGAAGACATATGCTCTACGACAGCAGCAGTGGCAAGCTTGGTGTGAAGCTAGACTCCAAATCAACCTCTAGACGTGCGCAATTACAAGGATGGGGCCAGCTCTACGGTTTGGCCTTGGCGTGGCTTGGCCGGACGGCGCGACGCCATTCAAGGCGACATGATGGGGAGCGTGGCATGGCGTAGTCACTAATTGGGGGAGGACGGCAGTGCAACGGGTGATGGCTCTATGTGCGTGTATGAGACTGGCATGACGACATGCAACCACAATGGCTTGACTCACAAGACGACGGCGGTTCGACCCTACGTGCATAGGTGGCTGGCACTGGTCTAGGGAGGCAGCAGCGTGGCGTCACATTAGGCGTGGACATGATGGCGAAGGTAGGTGGCACAAACCCATGCATGTGCAGCCATGAATGGTCAGCAGCAGTAGTGACCGTGAGAGTGGCGGTCGAAGCACAGCGTGAACGGGGGCACAGCTCGACACGACGACGATGGCGAGCAGAGTGGCTCTGGCAGATGTGACAGTGGTGGTGAGCAAAGTGGCTAGGCTCACTGGGCCTCAGCATGCGCGTGTACACGCGAGTCGTGTGCCAGGGTGCCGCAACGGTGGTGCGGCCTGGGCGGCGTTGCGCGTTTGCTTGCGGCAACACCGGCCAAGTCACAGTGACCGCGGCCAGACGTAGCAACTATTCGGAAACGTGTCTTGCATGCTTTTTAAAGCGTCCCAAAAACCCATCTCAATGCTTCAATTGCTAAACCAACTATTTAACACTTGAGATGGCATGTTAGGCCACTAAAACAAGCCCTAAGACCATACCACTACCGAACCCGATTCTCATATAAAAATTCCCAAACTTAGCCTCGTCACACCATTTTCTAACTTAAGAAATTTGGTTAAGTCTCGCTCGGATTTGCATCAACTTTGATTTCCAAGCTACCAACCATGCTAGCTAGTGAATTCCTTTAGCGATCGTAGGCATTTCATCATCACCTATGAAGTTTATACTACAAACTTTATTAAAGTTTCATCTATGCGTTCTATAGCATTTTTGTTCAATAAAAATTCGTTTAGAACTCTAAGCGATATAACGATGTAGGGAACCATGACGCCTAAGAGGGGGGGGGGTGAATTAGGCAACTTAAAACTCTAACTCTAAACTATGGCCTCTTTTTCTAACCTTAGCAAAACCTATGCAAAAGATAAACTATCTAAATGTGCAACTACGGTTTAGCTAATGTGTTGCTATCTCTACTGCAAAAGGAGTAATACAATCAATGTAAATGCGGAAGCTAAAGAGCAAGGTAGAGATATGCAAACTCCCATCGACGACTCTAGTATTTTTACCAAGGTATCGAGAAGCACGCAAGCTTCCCCCTAGTCCTTGTTGGAGTCCCTCGCAAGGAATCCCTCGTAAGGGCCAAGCTCCCAGTCAGGTAACTCCATGGATAGCCTTGAGCCTTTCCCACGCGCAAGTGGGTCTCTAATGTGCCTTTCAGTAAACCTCTCCCGGATGCTCCCCGCCGTCTTCACTATCAAGCTTCTGGCCAAAACACTGCGGGCCTTATTCCCTCTGATACATGGTGGCGACCACACCACAAATAGGGTTGGTGTGATCTCGCAAGACTACAAGCCCCTCCGATGTACAACAATGGTGCACGCAAGCACCGAGTGGTAAGAGGTTTGCAAACCTCACTAAACACTAGGCCTAAACCTAGAGCAAGTGCATAAGCGGTGGTCTAATCAACCTAAGCACTTCTCAAAGTACCTACGCTAATCACCTAATGAATCACTAAGCACTATGCAAGTAGAGATCACTAAAATGGGGTATCAACACCCTTAATATGTTTCCTCAGCTCCACACCACTCAAATAGCCGGTTGGGGGGTCTATTTATAAGCCCCACTGAGAAAGTAGCCGTTGGGGACGAAATCCCACTTTTCTGCTACTGACCAGACGCTGATCATGTCCTGACCGGATGCGTCCGATCGTCCCAACCGTTAGAGCTACGATCAACTAATCGGACGCTGCCAGCATCCGGTCACATGCCACTGGACGCACCCGGTCGCAATTTCGCTGCTCTAGAACGTTTCTGTACTCGATTGGACGCTGCTATCCTATGTCCAGTCCAGCGTCTGGTCGCTGCTACTGACGCCTGTTGCCGAGCCTCTTGATTGGAGCGTCCGGTTGCTTTCCGCCAGCATCCAGTCCAGCATCTAGTCACTTCTATGAGCTCATTTCTTCACGATCTTGCATACGGCTTGGTTCCTATCTTCATGCTTGGACTTTGCTTGATATCTTGGGTCTTCTCTTGTGCTTCTAAGGTCTTGCTTATGGTGTTGATCATTGGATCATCACATTGCCTTTGTCCAAGTCACATCTTGCACCCTATTGAACTACAAAACAATCACCTGCAAATTCATTAGTCCAATTTGGTTGTGTTGATCATCAAACACCAAAATCCAAAGTAAATGGGCCAAGGGTCAATTTTCCTTACAATCTCCCCATTTTTGGTGATTGATGACAACACGACCAAAGCAAGCAAATAATAAAAATTTGGAATTTAAAAAACTATCTACTTGCTAGGATGCAATGCAAGGGGCAAGATTATATGATGCTAAAAGATACTACTTGTAAGACTAAAAGATGCTATATAAAGATACTACTTGTAAGACTAAAAGATACTACATAACAACTTATCTTGCCCTTAATAAATGTCCCCTTGTGGCATTATGGATATAAGCCTTGCTTCCTACAAATTCTCCCTATTACATAGGCTAATCCATAATCCACTATCCTCCCTTTCTTGGACCATTACCACTTGTAAATTATTATCTTTTGGTTCTACAAGATAATGCTTGCTTTTTGTCCTCTAAATTCTCCCCCTTTGGAATCAAACACCGAAAAGGAAGACATTAGTAGCACAAGGGAGGGTCAAACTTTGTGATCCTTTGTATGTAGAGTGGAATAGGTCACAAAATTTGACTCTTACATTATATAGACTAAGCTCCCCCCTAAATATATGCATACATATGGTAGAAGGCAAAGCATATGCATAATTAGCAAATTATTGCTCAAGGGAATTTAATCTATATAATGCATGGAGTAAGCATATGAATATCAAAATGAAATCAACATGATGTTATTGGTTTAGAAATACCACATGTGGAAACCAATTTGATTTCTACCACTTGCAATAGGTGGTGGATATTTGAAGTATGATGCTTAACTCTGGGGACTCTATTTTCCTTGTAGTGAGACTACTACACATATGATAAGCTTAAAAAGGTGTTAGTCTCAAAGTATCCGACTTATAGAGTAACCTCCCCCTAAATTTGTGCACATACGTATGAAAAACTTGTAGGAAACATGCACATTGATTTTAGAATTAAAAATACCACTTGAAAGATGACATCACATGAATGTGAGAGTCAATTTTGAAGGCGATATTTAGGAGAAATTATCTATAATTTGGACTTTGGCACATATTAAATGAACAATCGAAAGACAAGCTATGTGCCGTGCTCCTAAACAATTTTAAACCATGTAGGTTTGCTCCAAGGGTTAAGAATGAAACCAAGCAAGGCCACCATAAGATATACCTAGTGTATGCATGACAAAAGTTATAAGCATGCAAATATAAACGTAGGCATGAAAAGTAACTAGATGCTTAAAGATACCAATTTGTAAGAAATACCACTTGTAGGAAATGCAAATTGATACTACTTGAAGGAAATTGAATCTAGTTACCTAACATGGGAAGGGCAATTTGGGTCCATAGTATTCACTAACCCACTTGGCAATAATTTTGTCCATCATGATGCACCCCATGAAATGCACCCATACTTTGCCAAGTCTCCAAATTCCCCAAAGTCCATCGAACTTCTCACTTCCCTTTCAAGATCCAAACCTTCTTGGTACTCTTCATGTTGGAAATGATTTCCTTTGGCACCGAAAAGCATTTGACCCCATTGTTGACTTGCTTGTTCACCTTGATGGCCACCACCTTGTCATTTTTCTTCTTCTTCAAGAGATAAGGTGTGGAGGCCTTTTTGTCCACCTTGTTAGTGTAGGTGTTGGAGAGCTTGCTTGTTTGCTTCTTCTTTTTCTTCTTAGCTCCTCCCCCATTCTTCACCTTGTACTCATAGGACTTGTGGCCTTCCTTGTGGCACACATAGCAAACCACAGTTTGTCCTTCATCAAGCTTCTTCACTCCCTTGACGGTGTTATGTTGATGAAGTTGGGCTTGCTTCGCCTT
Organism: Miscanthus floridulus; assembly: GCF_019320115.1. Taxonomy (NCBI): domain Eukaryota; kingdom Viridiplantae; phylum Streptophyta; class Magnoliopsida; order Poales; family Poaceae; genus Miscanthus; species Miscanthus floridulus. Next base: position 36,510 of record NW_027098535.1, on the reverse strand, counting down.
GCCTTTCTCTTGAGTCAAGTCCTTGGTGAGGCGAGCTACTTATTGCTTGAGTTTCTCATTCTCCTTTGCAACCTCTTATGTGCATGTATCTACAACAACTTTCTCAACACAAACTTGGTTGCACAAAGATGAGTCTAAACATAAATCATTACAAGAAGTAGAGGCATCCTTTTTAGACATGTTAAAGATAGAACTTTTGTTTTTAGATGCCTTGGTGGGGGTTGTACTAACGGCTTCAAGATTCGCAACTTTATTAGTTAGCTCATCACAATGTTTGCACATGGTTTCCATTTTAGCAAGCAAACTTTTATAAGCATCTTGTGAGCTAGCTAACTTTTCTTTTTAATTTTTCATTTTTCTTTACAAGTTGCTCATCATTGATTGTGCATGCATTTATTGTTGCACTAGCTTTAAGTTGCTTAATTTTAGTAGATAGTTCAATATTGAGATTAGCAAAGTTCTCATATTGTTCAAGCAAAGTTTTGTATGCTTCTTATGAACTATCTAGCTTTTCTTTTAATTTTTGAGCTTTTTTTGTTGACTAGTGCAAACTTTAGCATAATTAAGATTTTGTTGCACAAGTTCATCATAAGAAGGCATTTCATTATCACTATCACTCTCACTAGAGGATGAGCTTTCGTTACCTCGTGCCATAAGGCACATACAAGAAGAGCTTGATGATGAGTGCTTGCGCCCTCGCCTCTTGTCATGGTGTTCTTCTTCACTTGAAGAATCATCCCATGACCTTATTGATGTGAGGGATTGGTTTTTGCATGCCTTCTTCTTTGTCTTGGGTGTGGGCTTGCTTGGACAAACTTCCACAAAGTGCCCCAACTCATCGCATCCATAGCATCATCTCTTTCTTTGCTCATTTCTTTGATTGGTGAAAATGAGATCTTAGATTTGGATGGGCACACCCTTAACATTGAGCCTTTGGATAATCTTCTCGACCTTGTTGATTAGTTTGATTGATTCTTCATCAAGGTCAGATGTGGAGGAGGAGGATTGATCATCTTCACTTGAATCTTCTTCATCATCATCATCATCATCATCTTATTCTTCATCTTCACTTAAGGAGCTTGAGCTTGAGCTTGTCTCAACTTGCTTGCCCTTCATCTTCTTTTTCTCTCTACATGCGAGAGCTTTACCTTTGCTTGATGAAGAGGCTTCGTCTTGACCCATCTTATGTGACATTTCAAATGCCACTATCTTTCTAATGACTATATCTGGGGTCATGGTGCTCAAGTTCTCCATGTTGTGAAGGATGGTGATGATGCTTGCATATTTCTTTTGTGGTAGCACAGAGATTATCTTCCTCACGATGTCCGCATCATTTAGATTTGTTAATCCTATTGAATGGAGCACATTGATAATTAGATTCAAACAAGAATACATATCACAAACAAGCTCATCATCATTCATTTCAAAGAAATCATAATTTTATTTAGCTAGACAATATTTTTGCTCATGGACATTACTTGTGCCGTCATGGAGCTCTTGAAGTTTCAACCAAATTTCATGTGTCGTATTTAAAGTGAACACTTGGTTAAACACATCCATGCTAAAAGATTCAAACAAGCAGTTCTTAGCTCTAGCATTGAAATGCATTTCATTTTCTTCACTCTTTATGGGTTTATTGAGATTCTTAATGGGTTTCATCCCATCATGAGTGACTCTCCATACACCTAAATCAACCGCCTCAAGGTGGCAAGCCATTCTAGCTTTATAATAGGGGAAGTTAGTGCCGTCAAAGTGCGGAGGCCTAGAGGTATCCATCCCAACCACTCTAAATAGCGTCGGCTCAATGACGGTTAAGCCAAAGGTCCTAATTGAGCCAACCAGCTCTGATACCAATTGTAGGGGACCGTGACACCTAAGAGGGGGTGAATTAGGCAACTTAAAACTCTAACTCTAAACTATGGCCTCTTTTTCTAACTTAGCAAAACCTATGCAAAAGATAAACTATCTAAATGTGCAACTATGGTTTTGCTAATGTGTTGCTATCTCTACCGCAAAAGGAGTAATACAATCAATGTAAATGTGGAAGCTAAAGAGCAAGGTAGAGATATGCAAACTCCCGTTGACAACTCCGGTATTTTTACCGTGGTATCGAGAAGCACGCAAGCTTCCCCCTAGTCCTTGTTAGAGCCCCTCGCAAGGAATCCCTTGCAAGGGCCAAGCTCCTGGTCGGATAACTTCATGGATAGCCTTGGGCCTTCCCCACGCGCAAGTGGGTCTCCGACGTGCCTTTTAGCAAGCCTCTCCTGGATGCTCCCCATCGTCTTCACTATCAAGCATCCAGCCGAAACACTGTGGGCCTTGTTCCCTCCAGTACACGGTGGTGGGCACACCACAAACGCAGTTGGTGTGATCTCGCAAGACTACAAGCCCCTCCAATGTACAACAATGGTGCACGCAAGCACCGAGTAATAAGAGGTATGCAAACCTCACTAAACACTAGGCCTAAACCTAGAGCAAGCGCATAAGTGGTGGTCTAATCAACCTAAGCACTTCTCAAAGTACCTACGCTAATCACCTAATGAATCACTAAGCACTATGCAGGTGGAGATCACTAAAATGGTGTATCAACACCCTTAATATGTTTTCTCAGCTCCACACCACTCAAATGGCCGGTTGGGGGGGTCTATTTATAAGCCCCACTGAGAAAGTAGCCATTGGGGATGAAATCCCGCTTTTCTGCTACTGACCGGACGCTGATCATGTCCTGACCGGACATGTCCAGTCGTCTCGACTGTTAGAGTTGCGATCAACTGACCGGACGCTGCTAGTGTCTGGTCACATGCCACCGGACACGTCCAGTCGCAATTTTGCCGCTCTAGAACCTTTCTGTACTCGATCGGACACTGTTGTCCAACATCCGATCGATTTGCCACCAGCGTTTGGTCGCTACTGGTGACGCCTGTTGCCGAGCCTCTTGATCAGAGCTATGAGCTTGTTTCTTTATGATCTTGCATATGGCTTGGTTCCTATCTTCATGCTTAGACTTTGCTTAATATCTTGGGTCTTCTCTTGTGCTTCTAAGGTCTTGCTTATGGTGTTGATCATCGGATCATCATGTTGCCTTGGTCCAAGTCACATCTTGCACCCTATTGAACTACAAAACAATCACTTGCAAATTCATTAGTCTAATTTGGTTGTGTTGGTCATCAAACACCAAAATCCAAAGTAAATGGGCCTAGGGTCCATTTTCCTTACAAACGTGACATGAACTATAGCATTTGTCTTGCGTTTCCGATGAACATTTCGAGTCACAGAAATTGATTGACACACTATAACTCATACACTATCACATAAACATGATGCACATGCAGTGTTTTAGCATAGGATTGTACAGTATAACACCGAGGGTGTGACAAATCTACCCCCCTAAAATAAAATCTCAACCCGTGATTTCATGTGCCTAGTGTGGGAAGGAGACAAGAAATACATTTCAACATAGCAACTATCTATTAGAACCAGAGAGAAGGTGGGGGTAATGCTTCAATATATAGCTCTCTTGTTCCCACGTGGCTTCATCCTCAGAGTGGTTTTGCCACTACACCTTGTAGAACTTCACCACATTATTCCTAGTCACTCTTTCCTTTTCGTCTAGGATTTTGACAAGGTGCTCAATATAAGTCCAATCAGGCTAGAGGGGAAGTCCTTCAATTTCTACAGCTTCATCAAGTACCTACAAACATTTCTTCAACTATGAGACATGAAACACATCGTGTACCACTGATAAAATATTGGGAAGCTGGAGACAATAAGCAACTGGGCCACACTATGCCAAAAACCTTGTAAGGACCCACATATCGAGGGGCTAGCTTGCCATGGACACCAAACCGATGCACCTCTCTCATAGGAGACACCTTGAGATACACATAATCCCCAACTACAAACTGCAAGGGCCTTCTTCGCTTGTCTGTATAAGCTTTTTGTTGGCTCTGAGCTGCCTTCAAGTGACTTTGAATATTGCTTACTTGCTCTCGAGCCTCTTTTATGAAATCTGGCCCAAAATATCCATGGTCTCCTACTTCAACCCAGTTAAGTGGTGTCCTACATTTCTTTCCATATAGAGCTTCAAATGGTGCCATACGAATGCTCTCTTGGTAGCTATTATTGTAAGAAAATTCAGCTAACTTTATGCATCCATCCCACTTCTTAGGAAAAGAAATGGCACGAGCTCTCAACATATCCTCGAGCACCTGGTTCACCCTTTTAGTTTGGCCATCAGTTTGTAGATGATATGCTGAGCTTCTAAGGAGATGAGTACAAAGACATTGCTACAGTTGCTCCTAGAAATGATAGACAAAAATTGACCCTCTATCAGAGATGATAGTAAGGGGAACTCCGAGCAGTGTCTCCATGTGGCAGCTGTTCCACAGGGAGCCCTCAGTTTCACTATGGCACCATAAGCTATTAACCAGGCAACTACTATCAACTTACACGCTATGAAGGCAGTGGGGTCATAGACCACAGAATAAGGGGAGTATTGCAAGGGAAAATTCAAACAACAAGGGTTCCCTTCACAACAAGGGATAAGAAATTCAAATCCAACGGTGGATTTGTTTTAAAGAGATTCAAGTGTTCTACTAGGACATCCACAATTAGTCGATACAGTGTCCTATGTTATCCAATCATGACTGGTCTGCTGGCATTTGAATGGAACTTCTCTTGTAACTCCCTTAACACCGCACTTGAAAACTTTAAGCACGTCTAACAAAACTTAAGGTAGATGAACGCAATAAACACAATGAAATAAATAAAATGCACATTCCAATGGTCTTATATGGGTACAACGTACAGGCATTCAGTCTCCCATTCACGACACAACATTCACCTTCTATCGGACGATCTCAATAACTACAGATGACAACAACAACAAGAGTATAATACCGAAGAACAGTGACAACAAGCACTACTACTATGAGTACAACATCCCAAGGCAACTAATCTACATCCAGACCATGCATCTTCCTTCTCTGGCTTGACGGATTCTTCTACCGCCCAGGCTATGGATCTGCATCTTCTCTTGGTGCTGGCTGAGTGAGAGGAACCAAGGGCTCGACTTCTGACACTTTCAAGGGTGGAGGTGCTAGCGGCACTGCAACACCGATTTTCCTTCTTTCTGGCAGGTGGATAGGGATTCCTTTCAAGATTGGGGCATCTTGCCTTTCAGCAGCCAGCGTCCTCCGCTTGGCCCTAGTGACAAGATTGGCCTCACGTAGCTGATGGACATGTCGATCTTCAACCTCCTTCAGGGCTTCCAACATGACAGTCTCCCAGCTCTCCGTAGCTACAGCACTGTCATGCGCTTCATCAAGCTGCACCTAGAGCATCTGGGTGAAGATCTTGGCTTCCTCGGCTCGACGGAGGCAGATCCTCAGTTCCAACGCTTACCGGTCATACTGCTCATCTAGAGCAAGCAGGTACGTGGTCAAGTGCACCACAGTTGGACTATCCTCTTGCGCATCCCACCCTTGCAAAGTCTCCATGCGAGCGCTCCATGCTCGTCGATTCTTGTCCAAAGGTGGAAAGAACCTCATGGGGGTACGGGCAAAGGGCTGCTCATAGATCTAGCAGAGGTGCTGTAAGGCTTTACGGGCCACAACCTAGTAGGTGTCGATGAAGCTAAACTCGGTTGCGGTCACACTCCAAGCTTTAGTGAGGTCGGGGAACTCTTCACTCTTCCCGATGTAGACGATAACCTCACACCGCTCGGTGCCATGCTCCTCATACTCACGGCCCTCATACTCGGGACGATCTTTGACTCTGAGCTTTTCTAGGATGGCATGTAGGATTCTGGGAAAACCCTCAAAGTTCAGGCAATAACTACTAACCCAGGCTCCTGCCATTTCTAGCGGTGGTTGTGAGGAAGGCTGAGAGAAAAGCTGGCTCAAAGGAAAAGCTAAGCGAGCTAAAGTGCGTCGAGTGGTGGTACCAATGGCTAAGCTAGGCTCTACTTATAAAGGCAGAACGTTCAGTAGCCCTGACATAATCCACCAGGGTTCCTGCGTGGGGTCGCTATGAATGAATCGACCAAATTCCACACGTTCAAGGCGAGCGACGTGCAATGCCATTACTGACTAGTGCGACTGTAGGGCAAGAGTCTAACAAGAGCATAGAAAAGGGTATGGGGAGACGTGGGTCACGACAGGCATGAACCATGGGAAAACACAGAGCACGAAGCCACAGTGCAGACCTAACTCGAGAACAGAAATGAGTAAGTCATGCACAATACGACACGCATGACACCTTTGGATGGCATATCTTTAAGCAATACAACACTACAATGCACAAACCAGATATGCATGGATGCACGTCCTATACATCCTTCCACTATTGCCAACATATAGGGCAACCATTTCTCATATTTTTGGCACAACATTCTCTCTTTGTAGCTAGTCGATACTATCGAACTATGCTCGAGGTCAATGTACCTACAGAAAAATTGATTAAACCTACCTAAGTCAGTAGAGTGTCATCTATCCTGGATACATAACCATAGTAATAGGGCTACTTATATAACTTCGTATAACACGTCATATTCTTTTGAAAAGAATTTTGTAACACCTCGAGTGTTTAAATATTAAAATATGCCATGTCATCATATGCATAGCACATCATTCATGTGGTAGTGAAAATTTTGATATGCATACACTAAAACAAGTTTATCTTTATGTGGTATATGTTGAATTGTATTGTTTGAATCAAGTTCAAAATATTGTTTGGATTTGAATTTTCAAGAAAACCTTGATTTTTCTGTATTTAAATCCTACCCTAAAAACTCATTTCAAAATCTAAGCATATTTTGGGGTTGAGCCAAAAAAGCAAAAGTGTAGAGCTTGTCAAGTTATACAAAGTTTGTTTTTGGAGTTTTCAAAGTTGTTATGAAAAATTTGAAGTAATTTAAAAGGCGAAATTCTTTAAATGTCCCCTATTTGAATTCAAACTTGCATTTCAAAATGTAGACCGAATTAGGGGGTGGTTATAAAAGCAAAGTTGTAGAACTTTGAATTTTGACCAACTTTTATTTTTGGAGATTTTTGAGTTGTTATACAAATTTGGGAGTAATTTGGGATTTAAAGTGAGTGGCAATTTGGTAATTAGTTGAAACAGTGGAAACAGGCACACTCTCGCCGTCGGTGAGCTTCCACCGGCTTCTATGCGCGCCCTCAGGCGCCACCTCTGGCCTTGACATGTCCGCGTCATCGTGGCGTGTCAAGCGCACTATTCCCCACCGCTTTTCGCCCGCTGGAGAAGTCTGGAACGACGTCGCCATTCTTCTTTCTCTCCTCTGTTTCCCGACACCGCCGCCTTAGCTCCGTCGAGCTCGCCTCGCCTCCTCAGCGCAAACCATCCTTGGCAAAGCAGTGTTTGAGCTCCGCTTGCTCCTTGCGCACCTAGTAGACCAACCCTTGAACCTTGACACCACCGGGAACCCGTGGTGCGCGTCTTTCTTCCCCGTGGCCGGCAGCCTCACCGTCGTGCTTGCGCTGTCGTGGCCAGCGCTCCATGGTGCACCTCTTTCTTTGATCGTGGTAGTTCTAGCTTCGCCTTGATCCCGTGTTGCTCTATGACCGATTATTTTATCCTTTTGACCATTGCAGTCACCTGAACACCATCACCGACGTGGTTCATGCCGCCGTGATCGCTGTGACCGTCGAACCGCCTCTCCGTTGTTCCTCCGGCTCGTCCATCGCCTTCAACGTGATCGGAGTGAGCTCCTAGTTCTCCCTGAGTCGTTTGTTTCACCGTTACTGGTCTCCTATCGCCAGTGTAGCGCTGCCGTGCAGTCGTGGCCGCCATGGCCAGCGTAGTGCTTGGTCTAATTTGTAATTGATCTCGCTAGTGCCACAAATCGATGCGCCATGTTGTTGTGATCGTGTTGGTGACTTCGCTATCGCCAGTGACCTCGCCGTCGGCAAGATTTCGCTGGTCAGCGCGTAGTCACCGTAGTCAAGCGTGGGAGGTTGGGGATGACAGGTGGGTCCCCGTTGTCGGTGACTCAGCGTTCAAAATGGTTTTTCCTATTTTGCATATTTGAATGAATAGTGATAGTTTTTGTTATTTTTGTGTAGAATTATTTAGAGTTCTAAAAATTATGAAAATTTTTGTGTGACCTCTCTGTGATGTATATTATTTAAGAAAAATATGAAATGTTGTTTTTCAGTAATTTTTGAATGTGATGAAAATTGCTCAATTAATTAATAAATGGGTTTCCATGATTTTTCTAGGATTAATTAATTATCCAAAAATTATGAAATTTGTTTTGCCAGTTACTTATCATGTGATGAACCTTTACAAAAATTTTGAGATAAATTGGAACAAGTTGATTTATTTCATAATTTTGAATTAAATAATTAATTCATAAAAGCAAATAGTAACATTTAATGATTTAGGTTTTGTTTGAGTTTTGGGATTGAGTGATGACCTTGGGTCATTAGTTGGTAATGATCCTTGGCAATTAAAGTATGTGTTATGAAAAAGGTTTAGTTAGTTTGACTTGCAACTGTACCGCGAAGGAAAGTTGTATTCGAGTTGTTAATTTTGCATCCAACATCAAGCATCATGTTTCGTATCTCGCATCATGTTAAACATGGCATTGTTACTACGTGTAGTGAATGAAGGTGAACACGTGGTAGTTAATCAAGTTGCGGAGGAGGTTAATTCATCTGTTGAGGTCGGATCTGATAATTGTGGAACTTCACAGGAACCTGACTTTTCCATGAACCAAGGCAAGCCCCGGATGCATTTAACCCTACCTTGTGTTTTACAAATTTTTATCGCTTTTGCTTTTATATACTGCATTAAGTGATTAGGAGTCAAGTGGAAACCTAATTGGTGCATTACCAACCTTGTTTTTCCATATCTACCTTGTTACCAGTTTTAATTCGTAAATGCCTAGTTATGATTAGTCATGCTTAGTCAGGTGATTACCTGTCACCTGTGAGTTTTAAATGGATCTTTGGTTACTTATGTTATCATGAGATATGAGCATGTGAAGTAATAAATCTAGACCAGGCGGACTCGGTGTGTGAGAGCCACAAGACATGGAGGTCTTGTGAGCGGCTTCTTTCCGCCTGTGTCGATTAAGGTCTGTCTGTTGTTGAATTGCATAAGGTGAGACTTTGTAGTACTAACCATATACTCCGGTAAGCCTTAAATCGGCTATTCTATTATGAGAATGGCTACTCACGCACTGGGAGTGGAGAGATGGCGAGAGTAGCGTGTACCCACATGGCTATGGGCTGGAATGGTGGAGTACTGTATTCTCGGGTGGCGTGGACCCATTCTTGTTTTAGAAGATCTGAGGGTAGGTTTAGGGTTTAGGAGTACTGTTTTAGAAGGTCGTGTGGTCGGGAATCCCCAGCTGGGTTATAATCGGTTCGAATCGTCGTTGCTCCTCGGTTATGGAGACTCAACTCACTGTTCATCATCGTAGTTAATAACTAAAACTTGAGTAAGGTTTGAGAAAGAGTTTGATATGAAGTTCATGATCTCATTATGGATCATGACAGATTCATATGTGGTTCTTATAAAGTTTTTTATGTTGAAGTAAAGAATTTTGTTAAAGAGCTTTTACGCAAAAGAACTTTGACTATTACTAAAGCCATACCTTGAATCCCTGAGCCTATATTCCTGAGTTCTATCAGTTTTTATTCTGGTTAAGTCTTATTGAGTACTTTTGTACTCAAGGTTCGTTGACCCTTGTTGCAGGTGAGCCTCATGAGCAGGTCTGTTTTGAACCTTGTTGCATGACTGTTGTTCAGGTCGATGACGATAAGTGAATGTGTGATCCTTGGGTAGGATGCTTATTTTGTGTGTTTGCATTATGATACTAATGCCACTCCACTACTACTATGGTTTGTAATAATTATCGAACTTAGTTTGTAAGGTTTGAAATAACTGGTTTGTAAACTAAGTTATCGTAAGACTTCCGCTATTTTACTCTGATATTAATATTTAAATAAATGTTGTAATACTGCAATGACTCTGTAATGTGATCCTACTCAGAAATCTTGGATGATTCGAGGTTCCCGAGGACACCCAACAGACTTCTTAAGTTACCAGGAACATATGCATAGTTGTCAAAGGTCGTTGGACAGTGATAAGTGTATGTGGGTCCTATAATTTAGGAGGTTCTACCACAAATTTGTTGCCAAATTTTAGTTTAGAAAAGGTTTTCGAAGCCTTATTTCCTCATTTGCGCTCTGATACCACCTATGGCAGATCCACCTAATCTAATCCCTCCTAGGAGTGCTTGTCTTCCATTAGACACTAAGCACTCAAGAGAGTACACCAAATTACGCAGTTTCATCGGGCACACCCCAGGGGAGAACCCGAAAATCCATATTTTTTCCATTAGGATCACAAATGAGAGAATAAAGCTTACGTCATTCTTAATCATTTCTTACATCACTTTACATGTAACATCGGAGTATAACATTTATTATTATAATAGTGGAATGTAATTATATTATCAGAGTTATGAATAATTTAATTGAACAGCGGAATATAAACATGTGAACAAGATTATAGTGGAAATAAATAGCTATTCATGGCATGATGAAGCATTGATAAATAAACTAGGACAACAGATTATAAAACTTTCATTTATAAAAACATTTGGTGAGAGTTATAAATAAAAACTACGATCGTAGTGTAAAGGAAATCCTCTTTGAGCCCACCAAAAGGATTCCACACACAAAGGTCAGCTCTAGCATCCACCTGTCACCTGCAACAGGGGAAATAAAACCCTAAGTACTCAATTATACTCAGTAAGACTTATCCAACAGGAGGAAAAAAAAGACTAAGGATATGCAAGGCTATCTGGCTTGTGGGTTTATTATATTTGCAGGAAGCACTACTAAGCGTGTGTCCTTATATTTGATTTTTATTAATAGCCGCATTGGTTCGTTAACTAACCATTCTATGTAAGCACCTGTGCTACTTTCAAGCAGGTGGTAAGCAATCAGATTTTCTTTTTCCATCTCCATCTTTCATCTTTCAGTTCTTACTATGATGCTAAACCATAGACAAGCCGTACCAGATTTCTCGACGATTTGTGAATCAATGTCCCTAGCTGGGTATCCCCAAAAACACATGCCTCGCTTGTACCCAAGGCACAAGCAGGACCAACCCATCACCCTCTTGTCCTGGGTGTCTAGGTCCCCATCCAAACTAGGACTCCAAGCCCCGTCCCTAAGTTCCAGACTCAGTGCGGTGCAAGAACCTCCTAACCCAAAAACCACCTTGACAGTCGATTCAGAAAGAGCCGGATCCACGACAAGAGAGCAACAAGTCTTCCAAGCGCCCATACCCAAGTATGTGCTCGGGATAATAAGTCTGTGACTTGCCTAGAGCCTTATGCAATGGCTAGTCCTTAACTAACACAGACAGGGAAAGCAGTGTAACCAAGCCATGCCTCGCGTCCACGACGACACAACCTCTTACACCCACCAATACCCAAACCATATACCTGCCTCGGTCACCATTTTTCCTTTCCACCATTTTTATATATTCCAAGTGATAATAATTCAATAATATATTTCCTATCTCTCGCGAGTGACAACCATCACTCGACTTCTACCGTAGTCCTGTAGCATAGCAATCTACATGATCCTATCATACTAGTAAGACTCATAGGATAAAGATATATATATGCAAATGGGTTTCATTCAACTCCTAAAAACTTAATGCACAAATATAATTTAAAGTGTAGAAAAGTAGGGGTTATGCACCGGGGCTTGCCTAGGTAAAATATAACCAAAAGTTAGTATTTGCATCTTCAGATCATCCACCATCATCCGAATAGAAAGCCCATTGCATCATCTCCTAGAGAGAATACCATTACACCATCTTCGGATTCCCAATCATCTTTCAATTGATCCGTTGATCCATCATCGTACCTAAATGATATGCATTGATACAAATGCATAAATGTAAATAATCAACGATAGCCGGAATGCTTAGAAACCTAATCACGCCTCACAAGCTAACGAGCTTGTTCTAGCGATGACCATACTTAGGCTACATATACACATGGTCGGATAAGGCGTTATTTCCCAACAATTATTTTAGTAAACCCAAGTTGTTTCTTTATCCCATTCTATCCATTTAATCTTTATTCGTAATAGGGCATCATTATCTATTTAGCCAACTAATTATTCTAGAGCTACAAAAATTACAGTGAGCAGCTAATATTGCTAGGAACCTACTGTAAAAATTTTAGATCCAATACTACTACCAATTTATCACAACAATTCCTATAAGTTTATATTTTTACAACATTAAGTATCCCAAATTAATTATATAGCTTCCAAGAATATTATCAAACTATATGAACAAAATATACTAACAGGCACATCATGATTTTAGGAACTCAACAAAACTAGTTTCATGATTTTTGGATAACTACAAATTTTTATATTGATTTTACAAGTTAAACTAGAAACCTATTTAGAAAAGCACTTAGAATTGAAAAGGGCTGGCGGCAACTAACTGGCCCAGCAGCGCGGGAGCATGCCGGCCCAGGCATGGCGGCCAACAGCCGACCCAGCGTGGGCGAGCGTGAGTGACCCACAAACGCGCGGTGGGCCTGGCAGCGTGGCGCGGCCTACCGACCAGGCGGCCCAGTAGGCCCACGCCAGCAGCGCTGGTGACCCAGGCGGCAAAGCAGGCTAGCCCAGGCAGGCAGGTGGCGTGGCATATTTGCGAAACGGCCCCCGTACTATCTTAAATTTACTCCGCAGTCTAATATGTACTATTCACATGAGTCACGTATTTCGTAGTAAAGACCCTGTATAACATTTCGTCTTGGATTCTCACCCATCTCACCTTCCTTCCTTTCCCAGGAGCAGAGCGCTCGGAGCAGAGGAGCAACCCACCGGCCAAGGAAGCAACTCGCCGATGGCGGTGCGGTCATGGGGCGGTGCGTGGGAGCATTAGTGGCTCCGACCGCACCCGAGGGTGACGTCAGTACGGTCGGGTGGGACCAGAGGGGCACTCACCATGAGCGCCACAGTAGGGACAGCTATGGTGCGGCGACAGCGGACAAGCGGCGTGGCACGATGCTAGTAGGGCGGTTCCTCGACACCGGGCGACCTGGCGCACTCATGCATGTGGTGGCAGTGGTGCGGACCCAGGGCAGAGCGCAGATGTCGGGTGGAGGAGGATGGGCAGCACTGCGGTCGGCCATGGACTAATGCCGCACGGCACAGCTGCGGCTTGGCAGGTGGAGCTATGCGTGGCTCAAGGCAAGCAGCCATGGCGAGGCACAATGGTGGAGCGGAAGGACAGCGCGGCGGTGGGACGCTATGGCTCGACAGGTGCAGAACAGCGGCGGTGCTCTAGGCTTGGGTGGCTGCAGGCGCACGGGAGGGGCAGCGGTGCTGCGGTCGTCCTGGAAGGGAAGCGGCGCGGGGCAGTAGGAATGTCTCACGGCAGGAAAGGCGAGACTAGGGTGATAGAGGCTCGAACGTGGTAGAGTACGGGACTTCGGCTTGTGCAAGGTGAGGGTCGGCGATAAAAATTACTCAATGGCCCTAAGCAGGGCGGGGCAAGCCTAACGGTCCTCAAGAAGGCAGAGGGCAGGGCAGCAGCAAGTGTGGCCTTGGCCGGAAGGACAAGAGTGGGGCCAATGAGGAAGCAAGCTCACGTGGCCAACTACACGTCCAGTACAACAGCAACATTACCAAGCAGAGAAACAAACACACAGAGGCAGGCAAGGACACGCAATGCAGAGATAGACCAGACGTTGATGGTGAACGCACGAGCAGTGCATGGATACATCTGTGGTAGATAGAGACAAGTCATGGTAGGCAAGCAGAGGCAGCACGACAAGGTTATTAGTTTGATGGGACAACGAAGGCAGTGGTTACTCAGCGGTGCACGGTAGAGAGAGGACATGGCACGGGCAGGGGTAGAACCACGTGCACCAATTCTAGACGCCCAGCGCTGTGGACCAGTTCAGATGTGATTGGATGGGGGGCTTTGTAATGCAGAGAAATGCAGCGCCATGACGAGAACGAGACGATGAATAATTGCCATGCAACGAGTACGCTGTACACCAGGAAAAATAAACGAAGCCACTGCACTCTCTCCCTTTCATTAGTTTGTGCTTATCAAAATAAACCCATGAGTATATATATCATTCTATTTATTAATGGATTTTATTTTATTTATAAAAGTTGCTTTTCAGGCTTAATCTAACACAACAAACCGTTCGCTAGCATCGTCGTTCGACATGCCTAAATATCTTTATACACTGAGTAATTTAACTTAGGCGTTTATTTGAGTCCACAAAAACTAGGTCACCGGATTCACTTATCACATCAAGTATATTTAAATCAAAAATCCTAAGAAACTCATTTTAAAAATTTGACTTAGGCCTAAATCGCGGTGCTAAACGAGCTCGTAACAACTGGGGTGTTATAGTAATGTACCTCCAAGTTATAATCCTTGATCAATTCCAACTATCTCCTTTGCCTCATATTCAACTCAGACTGAGTGAAAATATATTTGAGGCTCTTATTATCTATAAAAATATGTACTTTATTGCCCAATAAATAATGTCTCCAAATTTTTAGAGCGTGGACCACAACAGCCAGCTCTAAATCATGGGTAGGGTAATTCACTTCGTGCTTTTTTAGTTGGCGCGAAGCATAAGCTATCACACGCCCATCCTGCATAAGCACACATCCCAATCCCATCTTTGAGGCATCACAATATACATCAAAAGGTCTATCAATATCTGGATGGGCCAAGACAGGAGCAGTGGTCAGAAATTTCTTCAAAGCTTGGAAGGCTTCTTCATAGGCTGAGCTCCAATCAAACTTGACTTCTTTTTAGAGCAGCTTGGTCATCGGCTAAGCTATCTTGGAGAAATTTAGGATGAAACGCCGATAGTACCTAGCTAGACCAAGGAACTAATGAATCTGGTATACTAACTTGGGAGACTTCCAGTTTAGCACATCTTGCACTTTGCTAGGGTCAACAGAGATACCGTCAGGTGTCAAAACATGCCCCAAAAAATGCACTCGATCTAACCAGAATTCACACTTGCTAAATTTAGTATACAACTTGTGTTCCCTCAATTGAGCCAGCACTATCCAAAGGTGTTGGGCATGCTCTTCATTGTTCTTGGAATATATCAGGATATCATCAATGAATACCACAACAAACTTGTCTAGCTCCGGCATAAAGACTGAATTCATCAGATACATGAAGAATGCAGGAATGTTGGTGAGACCAAGAGACATGACTAGGTATTCATACAACCCATACCTAGTAGAAAAAGTTGTCTTTGGTATATTTTGTGGTCTAATCTTGATCTGATGATAGCCTGAATGGAGGTCAATCTTGGAGAACACCTTAGCACCAGCTAATTGATCGAACAAAGTATCTATGCGGGGCAAATGATACTTGTTCTTAATAGTTACCGCATTAAGAGGGTGGTAATCCACACACATCTGAAGACCATCCTTCTTCTTCACAAAAAGGGCTGGACAACCCCAAGGTGAAGAGCTAGGAGGGATGAAGCCCTTTTCTAGCAACTCTTCCAACTGCTTCTTCATTTCAGCCAATTCCTTTGGAGCCATGTGGTACGGGCATCGGGAGATAGGAGTAGTACCAGGCTCGAGCTCAATGGAAAACTCCATGTCTCTCTGGTGGCAACCCAGGTAGATCTTCAGGAAAAACATCCAGGAACTCACATACCACAGGAATAGAGGTAAGATCAGGAGAAGCTTCAGCATGAGCAGCAATAGGTAAGACTGGATCTGAGGGTATCAGAAGAGACATCCTATCCTCAGAAGAAGAAAGTTGTAACTCAACAACTCGCTGCTTTAGATCCAAAACTACCCCATAAACACGCAACCAGTTCATTCCCAAAATTGCATCAATGCCTTGCCCAAGCAGTATCATGAACTGGAGACGGTAAGTGTGAGTGGCTAATACCAAGCTCACTATGTCCGTCCGAGTATTAACGCACATCTGCACACCTGGAGTACTAATTCTATAGGCAAACGGTATAGCCATAAAAGGTATATTGTGCTAGTGTGCAAATCCCATGCTTATGAATGAATGTGATGCACCGAAATCAAATAACACATAAGCTGGATGGGAATCAATGGTGAACATACCAGCCATCACCGGTTCATTTTGTAATATCTGCTCAGTCTCTGTGAAATTGACCAGTCCAGATCGACTAACTAGCTGTAACATCCCTGATGTTAAAAAAATAATTAAGAAGGTGATCATATCATCATTATGCATAATCATCACGCATCAACTCATGAGTGCATTTCATGTTTATATTATAGTATGCAAATGTTATTTTATGGAGTGTTTTATATATTACCTGAAATAATGTTAATAATAATGATTAGGAAACTTTGTGAACCTTGATGTGGGAATCTTTTAAACAAGTCAAATCTTGTTGCAATGCTTGGTGTGGACCTTGTTTTATGATATGTGTTGACTTGTATGGATGAATCAATTTCAAAATATTTGTGTTTAATTGGATTTCTGAAAACCCGAATTTCCAGCATTTAAGTTTACCCTGGGTAACCCAATTCAAAATCCAAGCACATTTTGGGGTTGAGTCTAAAAGCAAAAATGTAGAGCTTGTTGAGTTATACAAAGTTTGTTTTTGGAGTTTTCAAAGTTGTTTAGTAAAAATTGAAGTAATTTGAAAAGGCGAAATTCTTCAAATGTCTCATTTTGAATTCAAATTTGCATTTCAAAAAGTAGACCGAATTAGGGGGTGGGTATAAAAGCAAAGTTGTAGAACTTTGAATTTTGAGCAACTTTTATTTTTGGAGATTTTTAAGTTGTTATACAAATTTGGGAGTAATTTGGCTTTGAAAACGAGTGACAATTCTATAATTATGTTGAACAGTGCTCACCACTCTTGCTACACCGCCGGCGACCTTCGGCTTGCTTCCAGGCGTGGTCGTGGCCGTCTGTGGCATCGCATTGGTGCAGGAAAAGGCTCTGTCATGGCTTCCTAGCCATCCTTTAAAAGCCGAGACGCTGTCGCCGTCGTTTTTCTTCCTCCTCTGTTTTCTCCCGCCGCCACCGTCATAGCACCGTTGAGCTTTTGCCATCGCCGTAGCGCCTTCCAATCCTCGGTAATGCTTGCCACAGCTCCACTGGTTCCTTGCGCACTCAGC
Source organism: Miscanthus floridulus (assembly GCF_019320115.1). Taxonomy (NCBI): domain Eukaryota; kingdom Viridiplantae; phylum Streptophyta; class Magnoliopsida; order Poales; family Poaceae; genus Miscanthus; species Miscanthus floridulus. Next base: position 19,330 of record NW_027098535.1, on the reverse strand, counting down.
CGAACCATCCTTGACGCTTGCCTCCACCGAGAACCCATTGTCCACGTCTTTCTTCCTCACGGCCGGCAACCTCACCGTCGCGGGCGTGTCATCCTGGCCAGAACTCTCTGGTGAGCTTTTGCTTCTGCTCAGCGTAGCTCTAGCTCTGCCTTGTTCCCATGATGCTCTATGACCGGTTGATTGCTCATTTTGTTCATCACAGTCATTGAAAAATCACCGTCACCGTCGCTTGCACCGCCGGGATCACTGTGAACGTCGACCAACGTATCCGTAGCTTCTCCGACCTCATTCTTTGCTCCATCACGTTCAGGGTGAGCTACTGGTCCTTCCTGTGCCGTTTATTTAAACGCTACTGGTCTCCTGTCGCCGGTGTAGCGCAGCCGTGCAGTCGTGGCCACCATGGCTGGCGTGAAGCTTGAACCTTGCTGAAATTAGTCGAACTGGTGCCCCAAATCGTTGCGCCTTGTTGTGGTGATCACCGTGGTGCCTTTGTCTTCGCCGTTGGTCTCGCCGTCGGCGAGTTATCGCCGGTCAGCGCGCGTGTCGCCGGAGTAAAAGCCGGAGGTTGAAGATGACATATGGGGTCACCCTGTCAGAGACTCAGCGTTTAAAATGGAGTTTTTCTATTTTCAGAAATAAATGAATAGTGTATGTTTTTGTTATTTTTGTGTAGATTTATTTAGAGCTCCAAAAATTATGAATATTTTTGTGTGACCTCTCTGTGATGTATATTATTTAATAAAAATATGAAATGTGGTTTTTCAGTAATTTTTAAATGCGATAAAAATTGCTCAATTAATTAATAAATGAGTTTTCATGATTTTTCTAGGCTTAATTCTTTATCCAAAAATTATGAAAATTGTTTTGCCACTTAGTTATCATGAGATGAACATTTACAAAAATTTTGAGGTCAATTGGAATAAGTTGATTTATTTCATAATTCTTAATTAATTAATTAATTCATAAAAGCAAATAGTAACCTTTAGTGATTTAGGTTTTGTTTGAATTTTTTATTGAGTGATGTCCTTGGGTCATTAGTTGATAATGATCCTTGGCAATTGAATTGGGTGTTATGAAAAGATTTAGTTAGTTTGACTTGTAACTGTACCGCGAAGGAAAGTTGTATTCAAGTTGTTAATTTTGCATCCATCATCGAGCATCATATTTTGTATCTCGTATCATGTTAAACATGGCATTGTTACTACGTGTAATGAACGAAGGTGAGCACATGGTAGTTAATCAAGTAGTTGAGGAGGTTAATCCATCTGTTGAGGTCGGGTTGGATAATTGTGTTGCGACTCTAGAACCAAACTTTTCCGTCAACGAAGGCAAGCCCCGGATGCATTTAAACCTATCTTGTGTTTTACAAATTGATTTCGCTTTTGCTTTTCTTTACTGCATTAAGTGATTAGGAGTTAAGTGAGAACCTAATTGATGCATTACCAATCTTGTTTTCCATATCTACCTTGTTACTAGTTTTAATTCATATATGCCTAGTTTTGCTTAGCTATGCTTAGAATAATGAAACTCGGGTGATTACCTGTCATCTGCAAGTTTTAAATGGAACTTTGGTTACTTATGTTATCATGTGATATGAGCATGGGGAGTAAGAAATTTAGACCGGGCGGACTCGGTGTGTGAGAGCCACAAGACATGGAGGTCTTATGAGCGGCTTATTTCCACCTATGTCGATTAAGGTCCGTCCGTTGTTGAATTGCATGAGGTGAGACTTTGTAGTACTAACCACATACTCCGGTAAGCCTTAACTCGGCTATTCTATTACGAGAATGGCTACTCGCGCACTAGGAATGGAGAGATGGTGGGAATAGCATGTACCCACATGGCCATGGGCTGGAATGGTGGAGTACTGTATTCTCGGGTGGCGTGGACCCGTTCTTGTTTTAGAGGATCTGAGGGCAGGTTGATATATGTAAGTCAGGGACCTACATATGTCGTGTGGTCTAGAATCCCCAGCTGGGTTTGAATCGGTTCAAATCATCATTGCTCCTCGATTATGGAGACTCATTTCTCTGTTCATCATCATAGATAATAACTAAAACTTGAGGCTGGTTTGAGAAAGTGTTGTGTATGAAGTTTCATAATCTCAATACGGATCATGTCATCTTTGTATATGATTTTATGAAGTTTTACTTATCAAAATAAAGAATTTTGTTGAAGAGCTTTTACGCAAAAGAACTTTGGTTATTGTTAAAGCCATACCTTGAATCCTTGAGCCTGCATTCCTGAGTTTATCTGTTCTTATTTCGGTTAAGTCTTGTTGAGTACTTTTGTACTCAGGGTTCGTTGACCCTTGTTGCAGGTGAGCCTCATGAGCAGATCTATTTTGGATCGTGCTGCATGACTATTGTTCGATTTGATGATGAGAAGTAAATGTGTGGCCCTTGGGCAGAGCAGTTTTATTGTGTGTTTTGTATTATGTTAATAATGTCACTCCACTACTACTATGGTTTATAATAATTATCGAACTTAGTTTGTAAGATTTGAAACTACTATTTTATAAACTAAGTTATTGTAAGACTTCCGCTATTTTACTCTGATATAGATCTTTAAAAAATGTTGTAATACTGCAATGACTCTGTAATGGGATCCTGCTCGGAAATCATGGATGATTCGGGGTTCCCCGAGGACACCCGACAGACTTCTTAAGTTACCGGGAACATATGCATAGTCGTCAGAGGTCATTGGACAGTGATAGGTGCATGTGGGCCCTATAATTTAGGAGGTTCTGCCACAGAGTACTAATTCTATAGGCAAATGGTATAGCCATAAGAGGTATATTGTGCTAGTGTGCAAATCCCATGCTCATGAATGAATGTGATGCACCGGAATCAAATAACACATAAGCTAGATGGGAATCAATGGTGAACATACCAACCATCACCGGTTCATTTTGCAATATCTGCTCCGTCTCTGTGAAATTGACCAGTCCAGATCAGCTGACTGGCACTTTCTTCTTGATCACTGTCCGTTTGACTAGCCTACAGTTAGCCGATGGCTGGGCAGACTAGGCTAGTTGGTTTTGCTGACACTCCCAGGCATAGTGGCCCTCCTTGCACATTTGAAACAAGCACCCAGCTTGTTTCCCTGTCCTAGATGAGGTGGGACCTACTATCCTTGAGGCTGCTGATGTTGCACCTGCTGGGTAGGTGCACGATACTATGTGGAAGGAGCCTAAAAAGTCTACTGAGGCTGTCGAAACGAATGCCCACCTAAAGATTTATAGGGCATCTGCCTAACAACCTATACTTTTTGAGCATGGGGGTGACTAGAAGACCCCGTAGCCACCCACTTGCGCTTCCATTCTACCTAAGAATCACATTGTAAGCCCTCTATGGTGATAGCAGCATTCATCATCACCCCAAAGGTCTGATAGTTCCCAGTATATAACTCCTTCTGAAGGCAACAAGAGAGGCCGCGATAGAAGTGGTCCCTCTTCTTCTCATCTATATCCACACGAGTTCCAGCATACTAGGACAAGTGGTTGAACTTATTGACGTAGTCCATCACGGGCATACTCCATTGCCAAAGATCTAGAAACTCCGTTAGCTTCCTGTTGAGAACACCAGCAGGAATATAATATTCCTTGAAGGCTGCAGTGAACTCCTGCCAGGTCACCCGGTGATCCACTGGCTGTATGGCATTGAAAGTATCCCATCATGCACTCATGGATCCCAATAGCTGTTGCACCGCAAAGCGCACCTTCTGCTCATCTGTTACGGTGAGCAATAGAAACTTTTGCTCCAAAATGCGAAGCCAATGCTCCACATCTACAGGCTCAACCGATGGTGTGAATATGGGTGGGTGCATCTTTAAGAAATCCTGATAAGAGCAGGGTCCCTCAGGACCATGGGCACCACCCCCGTTCCCACCATTGCCACCGTGGCCTCCACGAGCAAAGCCACCGATAGCCTATGCCAGCAGCTCCATGTCATGGGCTGACTCACGGTGAGCAGCCATCATTTCTGCCATCATCTCCGTATGAGTCATCGGAGGTGGCGGTGGTGGAGGAGGAGCCAGAAGTGGAGCCTCATGGCTCTCCCCGTTGCCGTGCTCATTGGCTCGGCCACTTTCACCTTGGCCTTCTCCAAGACCGTGGCCCACCTCGGCACTGGTGCCCTCGCGATCGGACCTCAGGTTCATCTGTAAGAGATAGGAACCATCCATTTAGAACAACCCTCAAAATCAGAAACAAGGGATTAGGGAAATGATAAGATGTTTATTAAAGCATTCTTTTTGTTATCCTATCAATTTACTAATCTAAATTATATGTGTAGGGGGGTTTAGTTTTAGTAAGATTCCCATATCATGATGCATGCATTGGCCTATACGCTCACTCAAGCTAGAATATAGCGGCATTCGCAAAATTTCGGCACATCGCACACTCATTTTCTGTATGCTAAGCGATTTCTTACACAACATAAGTTAGAGTACCAGTAGAAAACTGATCAGATAAAACCAGTGTCGCTATCCTAGATAGACCATATTGCTAGGGCTTATACTTATTTACATAATTTTAGCGTATCCTACTTTTCGCAAAACTTTTGTTTGTCAAATTTTTAAGTTTTAGAAAAGAGTTAAAACTCGTAAAGTCATTATTGGCTCTAGTACCAACTGTGGTAGAACCGCCCGAAATAACGCACTTACGGAGGCGCTCGTCTTCCATCAAACACTAAGCACCCCGAAAGCAAGCTACAGCGAGTGGGTTTCATCGGACACACCCTAAGGGAGAGTCCAAAAGGTCCACATTTTCCCCCAAGGATCCAATAAAGAGAACGAGTTACAATACTTAATCCATTTCATACATCCAGAGTTCTTAGAAATATATTATTATAGTTCCAAATTCAGAGTGCGGAATATTAAACAGCGGAATGAAAATACACATCTAGCGGTAACGAACAAGGATCCGTCTGTGCCCACCCGAAGAATCCTTACCACAATGGCTACTCAAGCATTATTTGCAACAGGGGTAAATAAACCCTGAGTACACAATGTACTCGCAAGACTTATCCGACTAGTGGGAATAATTTCCCAACTCCAAGGAATATGCAAAGCTTTATGGTTTGCTGGTTTCCTTTTTGCAGAAAGCAATACTAAGAGTAAGTCCTTATTTATGTTATTCTTAGCAGCCATAATTAATTTATTATCTAGCCATTCCATGTAAGCACTTGTTCTACTTTCAAGCAAGAGTTGAGCAATCAGTTCTGTTTTATCATCTTCTATCTTTCAGTTCTAACTACGGTGCTAGACCATAGACAAGCCATACCGAATTGCTCGACAATTCGTGAATCAATGCCCCTAGCTAGGTACCCTAAAAACACACACCCCGCTTGTACCATAGGCACAAGTAGGACCAACCCATCATCCTCCTGTCACGGGGTTCAGGTCCCGTCCAAACTTGGACTCCAAGCCCCCACTCCTAAGTCCTGGACTTAGTACGGTGCAAGGATCTCCACCATCCCTGCCTCCAATCAGTCGGTCCAGAAAGAGTTGGAACCCATGACAAGAGAGCAACAAGTCTTCCCTACGTCCATACCCAAGTATGTGCTCGGGATAATAAATTCGTGACTTGCCTAGAGACTTATGCAACGGCCGGTCCTTAACCGACATAGATAGGGAAAAAGTGTAACCAAGTTATGCCCTGTTGGCTGCAGGACACAACCTCTTACACCCACCAATACCCAGACCATTACTAATGTTGGCACGCATATTGTAGATAATCTCTATGTCTAAAATATAGAGTAGATCTCTTAGTAGTAGGTAAATAAATTGCTGCTATAGGTACGGTCTCTGGGCTGATATATTCATAGGAATATACCGCAGTCAATGCCTAAGACTCTACCACCTATGTATAGCCTTTAATAATGAATGATGGTAGTCACCATAAAGGTGTACCATTCTAATATTTCTAAAACACTTATTTAGGACAACACAATATAGGTAGTCATCAAGTTTTTTTTAAATGATGTAGACCTCTCAGTAATGGGTGAATACTCACTGCCATAGGCACGGTCTCTAGGCCGAATAATTCAAGATGAATTAAGCGCAGCCAATGCCTAGGACTCCATTACTTGTGTTAGGATCCCAAATGTATCCAAGATATGAATATAATAATTTGTGCCTAATCCATCATTAATTAAGAGGATCAACCATTGTTAAAATGCAAACAAAGTACATAAATAAACACTCTACTATACTGATACTATTAAAATAGAAAACTTACTAAGCACATAGTGCTATAGTTAGCTAGTGGCATTTCTATGCAAAAATCCCGTAGGATCAAAAGCAAAATCTACTTCCTATGTTAGCCTCACTAGCAAAAATAGTTTGGCTGCCATTTTGCTTTCTAGATTAGCCTCACATGAGCCTAAATTCATTCATCCTTAATTAACTATCAATTAATTAAGAGGCTCTAATTTTATTGTAATTAAAATTAATTGTCAAACAACAAAACCAACAAACTATGTATGCTTAGATATGGACAATTTTCTGGTCTTAAAAGCAAACAAAGTATAGGAGTAAAAACTCTACCATACTAATACTATTAAAGTCTATGACTGAAACAGAAAATTATAGACAAAACAACATATCTAAACATTATCATAGTAAATTTAACCGCAATATAAAATATTATGATGTATTTTTTAAGACTCATAAGTATTAAAAAATCATCTATTTACACTGGTAAATAATGTGCATCATAATGCATTTAAGTCCGAGGTCTAAAGCGAGCTTTTATACCAAATTTGAATGCAATATATTGCAGTGGTGATTTACGTTACTTAAAGGATAAAACATAGGGACGAAAATGCATTAATAATAATTGATAAGAATTATTATGCAATTCACTAGAGCTTAAGGATTTATGTGCAAAAGGGCACTACCTTATCCATTTTCACACGGACACACGGACGGGCGGTTCCAATCGAGCGCTCGGCCTCTCGACTGTGAGGATGCCGCCGTCGTCAGATCGTCGCCGGCCAGCGGGGCCTCTCCCCCGGCCGCGGACCGCCAAGCCACCGCGAGTGCCCGGCCGCGAGCCGCTTGGACGCGAGCGCCGGGGCCGCAGGGCGCCTGGCCATGGGTTGCCTGGCCGTGAGTGACCGGCTGCCGCCGCCGCGGCGCGTAGGACCGGAACCGCGCTTGCATCCAGCCGCCTACTGCGGGCGCGGAGGACGCGTGGGGCCGCCGCACAGGAGGCTGCGCGAGAGAGAGGGCACAGGGGTCCGGGAGGCCGCCTGGCGTGGAGCAGCAGAGCCGCTTGCCGTGGGCGCGGCCACGGGCCCCGAGTACAGGCGCAAGGGTCGTGCGGTCGCCGCTATGGAGAGCAGCCGGACGCCGCCGTCCAGAGTCTGGCCGTCGGTCGCGAGTCAGGCGCAGCCGACGCCACGTGCCGAGCGCCACCATGGGCTAGGCACGGACGCATCCACCAGTCCACCACCACCGGCGTCGTTGCATGGTGGCAGCAGCCACCCCAATCGTGGATGCGTTGCGGCAGCAATCACAACCGCAATGCACCGATGTGAAAAATACATGAACTACAATAGGTTCGCACCTTCTGTTCATGTATGGGGAGATCAATTTCTTGTAGAAGCAAATAAATTTGCCTCCTGTTGTCGGAGTTGGGTCACCGTTAATCTCCACAAGTGCAGGCCGATTCTTCCTCCTCTCTCGGCAAGTTCTATGGTGAAGTCTTGTCCGGCGAACTTTTCCGGCCTTGCTCCTTGGTGGAGATGACGCCGACAGTCTTGCAGTCAAGACGACGTGCAACTACATCACCGGCCATCGACGTCTTCTCGCTTTCTCGCCCGTAACCAGCGGAGGGCAAACGTGCGTGATAAACCTGTTAGAAACAGAGAACCAGAGGGATTGAGTGATGCAAATGATTGTCCGTGGTATTTCCAATGAACAGTATATATATATATATATAAGCAGTTACAAGTGTGTGAAAGAAAGAGAGGAGGTAAAAAGACAAGTCCTTAGAATAATTCCTAATTGAACGTTAAATAATAATTCTCAATGCTCCCCACCCAATGCGATAGCGGCCCCGTTCGCTGGTACGAAACTTAGTTGGAACTGGCTGAAAAATACTGTTTCGGCTGAATTGTTGTGAGAGAAAAGACTGAATTATTATGAGAGAAAAACGCTGTTCTGACTTTAAAAAAAAAAAAAAAAAACCGAAAGCCGAACAGGGCCAGCAAGTCGGAGGAGGCGCGTGCGACCACGAGCTCGAGAGCGTTTCAGGCGGGCAGATGCGATCACTGACACAGAGATAAGGACGCAGTACTATTCTAGCATGCATATTCATCTCGCCGGAACATATTGACGCACCAACAGGATTGAAAGATTTGTCATCGGAAAATTATCAAATGTAGTTATTGTTCAGGCACATGTAGGTATCAAGTGATACTCTCATGTACTAGTTTTGGATAACTAGAATCTAGATAACTACTGAACTCTTTAAATCTAAATTTATTATGTACACGTGCAGGAATCTGCTGGAGAAACTCGATCACAAGATTTGCTCGTGCACTACAACAACACCAAAATTAGCGATGGACGATCTGACGCTAAAAGCGGTTACAGCGACAGATAGTCTGACGCTAAAAAGTTATAGCGATAGACTTCTGCAGACGCTGTAAGTCCTGTCGCTAAATATCTTTAGCGTCAGATAGGACTTTTTGCGTCAGACAGTTCATTGCTCTGAATTTTTTAACGACATATAGTCTGCTGCTACTCTTTAGCGACAGATAGCCTGCCAGTACTCTATAGCGACAGACAATTTGAAGTTACAATTATTTTTAGCGACATATGATTTGACGAGATTATTTAAATGCATTTAAAAAAAATAAAAGGCCATTTGGTTGCAAATTAATACAAAAGTAACATCATTTTGCACATTTCTCATACAAATAGATTTATGTGCACATTTCTCATACAAATAGATTCATTTATGACGAGTCCAAACATTCACAGAGGAACTAAAGACGATACACTACAACAAAGTGACTTCTGATGAATGACTCATGGCCCGGACCAAGCAGTATGCTATCGTCAGGAAAAAAACATTTATCTACACTGGAAGAGAACTTGTTAGATCACTGTGGTCAGCCTTCAGACCAACTCAGACCGCTCAGCAAGTAACAAGGCCTCAAGTTCTTCTCTCCATTTCTCCAGCTCCTGAAACACCATACAGATCGAGGAAAAGCGAAAAGATGAGTTGACAGTGATGGTGTACACAACAAAATTATACCTGTACCATAATCTTATAGTGTATCTACTTTTCTAAGGATAAAAGAGCAGTTTTTTTTTTCTAACTAGCACTGAAAACATAAATCAAGAAGGTAGTATGCCTAACGGTTTCCAACAGAGATGATAATAGCAGCTGGACCAGACTTGTCTTTTTCCTTTGTTGATCAGTTATGATAATAAGAACTTCAACAGAAACCAAGCGGTAACAAGAATTAAACTGCCAGCCATGAAATACCCTAAGTTCAACCAGTAATCTGCAATGCAATATCCTGCCTAACTTGGCTAGCAGTAGAAAAGTGCGATCAGCGAAGAAAACATATGTTAATAAAGAATTACCTGTAGATTTCTTACTGCTAGGAGTAAGACTCCCAAAACTTGGTTTAGCCAATTTCTCAGGTTTAGATAATGAACTAAGGAGACTCGCCGTGAATCTTCCCCACTGTATTCCATTTGTTTGTCAGTGTGAAAAATATTTGCATAAAAAAGAGCATACAACATGAATAACAGGTTAGAAAAGCCAAAATAGTGCCTCTAACACAAGAAGGTGATGGGTATTTTCCTCTAGTATTGCCGAAACCATTATAAGCAGAGTATGGTTTATCTTTAGCTCTGTTTCTTTATGGGCTTCATTAGAAAAATATTAAACATAATATTATATTTACTACAGATGTCACACAACCAACTTAAGAAAGAGAATATGATTTAGACTAATTTCCATGTTTTACATGATCAAATGATAGCATGGCAGATCCAGAATTCAAAAACAGTGGGGCCCAAGGTTAGTTGATTTGAAGTCAATTAATGCAAGAAGTACACAATTAACATATATAAATTGCAGGTTTTATGAAGGAGGTTAAATGTATTTTGGCAAAACATGTGGGGCCAGGTGGCCCACAGGTTATACATAGATCTGCCACTGTGGGGGGGGGGGGGGGGCAATAGCTTCCATGCCAAGTTGTTTTCAAAGGCGGACATATTCAAGATAATAATCTTTTCAAAGATGGGAATCATGTCCTGCCGTTCGCCGCTTCCTATTTCAGTATTTTTCCTTAAAGATCAAAACCACCCAAACGAAGTGCACTACCATGGTAAAACAGCGGGGAAAAAAATAATTTCCAAAACTCAATATGACTACATATAATATTTTTTTATTGTGGCCGTGATAGTTCATTGTGCTCACCTCAATGTCTTCCTCGTCGCTCGAATACACGGCATCCAGTTTGGCGTACAGCTCCTTGTCTCCTTAGTCCTTCACGTCTTCCATCTGGACCTGAAAATAAATAAATATATATACCAATAATGGCATCATATAAGTATTTTTGTATTGATATGATAACATTTCACTCAAGAAAAAAATTGGTTGGCTACTGCACGCACCAGTTCCGCTTTAAGCTGCTCCACCTTTCTGTTTAGCTTTGCAAAGTGCCGACTCAGGGCCTGTCACAAAATTAAATTGTGAGAACATTTTAAGTTTAGGAAAAAGAAGGACGAAGACGAACGAAGGTTTGTCATTAGTGAAAAAATGTATGCCCGATAAATGACCATGATTAATTTACAAATCATATGGAATTTCTCATGGAGTTTTCGTCCTTATAAAATGTCCCCGATATTCGCGTGCCCTTAAACCCGGTTTGATCCACTTCTTTTTTCATCCAGAACAGTGTTTTCCTCTCACAGATTTCTCCAGCATTCCTCCAAACCATCCAAATTCCTCCAGAATTCCTCCAAGCGAACAGGCCCAGAACATCCTTACTGTCTCCTCCAGAAAAAACGCAATTCTAGCTTTGAACCTGGACACATGCATTTTTAGCAAATCTTAATAGTTCAATGCTATTTTTTTGTCTTTCTTTTCTCCTATCAGTCTCGATGCACATGATAATTCTCCTTGAGGCTGCTATGCCTTGAGTAAGCAGGACAGTTAGCCACTCATCCCACCCTCCTATACAGCAAAGACAGCGCTGCCACTGGCTTGTTGACATATGTACAGGTAGTAGACTGAAACAGTGACGCTGAATCACACACCACAGTACATGTTCTACATTACAAGCACAATCACCGTTCCTTCGGTGAAAATTTCATTGATGGAACACTCGAATTCCGATCCAAGTGTTCTCACTGAAATATCATCAGAGAGGTACTGACGGGACCTTCCTGACTCCTGTGAGTATGCTTTTTTTGTATTTTCAGCAGACATTTTCATTCGGGTTTCAATTATCATGATATTTGATTTATTGGAAAGACTACGGTACACAGAGCTCTACAACAAGCTCAATTAATTCCACTATTTGTCCGAGCTTTGAAGGCTTTACTTTCTTGATTATTACTTGGGGTCTTCATTTCATCTTTTCATCGTGTTTGCTCATCTAAGTTTAAACTGAAGGCCGTCGAGCCCCTCATGTTCACATGGCACTATGGCAGGGGCATGCATTCTTTGTCAGGGAGCCGTGCAGTAGTGAGGCTCCCGACGAGCTCATCCAGGTCATTAGGCGATTTCTGCACGATTATCGAAGTTATGGAAACAGACGTAACTTCAGTTTGTTCGGTTGGCTGGTTCGTATCGTTGCTGATTCGTGAAGAAATACTGCTGGCTGGTTTGTGTGAGAGAAAAATACTGTTACGGCTGGAAATTTACGATCGTTTACGACAAGCTACAGCCAAACGAACAGGCTGAAGGTGTGTCGTGTGATTCAGTATTAAGAGTTTTCAGAAGAAATAAATCGAACAGATTGACGCATCAACAGGCTTGAAAGATTTGTCCATCTGAAAATTATCAAATGTAGTTGTTGTTCAGGCATATGTAGGTGTCAAGTGATACTCTCATGTACATGTGTACTAGTTTGGATAACTAACTGCTAAACTCTTTATATCAAGATTTAGTATGCACACGTGCAGGAATCGGCTCGAGCAACTCACAAGTATGAATTTATACACTAATGGCCGTGATCAGGCGCACAAGGCGCAGTTGTGGATGACGGACGACTGTGGCCGACTCGACCAAACCTCGAACGACGGATAGTGGGAAGCAACTGAGATCGAAAAAGAAATTGCGGTCATATCACTTTCTCTTTCTATGTATACACCTTGATTCATTCGTCAACTTTTAACTTGGCGTACGTATGAGCTGGCGTCTTTTTTTTTTTTTTTTTTTTTCTATATATCGTGACGGAGGTACAACGTCAATAAACCCTGACAAATCATATGGCGCGAGCTCTCATAACGCGCTAATCATGTGCGACCGTCCTTATCCATGCCTAATAGAATGTCGTAGCTTTCGGATCCACATTGACATTGTTTAGACTGGCCTGATCCAACACATTGTGGGGTGTGGACCGGGGGGCATGAGCCCCTCTACCACCACTAACAATAAAGGCTAATACCTGGCTGCCAGACCCAACTCACATCCTTTCTTTTTCCCAGCCCAATACTTGCGTGGACGCTCCTAGCCCCTGGCTGCTCCCTGTTAGAAAATAGAGAACGAGAGAGATCGAGTGATGCAAATGAGTCTTCGTTATATTTCTAATGAACAGTGTGTACATATATACACAGGGCCCATGTGGACGGTTACAAGATGAAAGAGAGAGGGGGTGAAAAGACACCACTTGGAATAATTCCTAATTGAGCACTAAATAATAATTCGCAACACCCCCTTAATCAATTAGCTCCTTGTAGTCTTTACTGTTCATCTATTATGCATCTCTATGAATCTTTGGAAAACCCTGTGGGAAAAACCAAAGTAATACTGGTATATCAGGCAAAACTCCTTAAAATCCAGTGGGAAAAATAAGAAGAAACACCATGATATACAATCACCAATGTTATTAAACCCCTTGAGTTAAACCTAAAGCCTTAGTCTAAAAACACCTTGACCATATGGTTAATATGCGTCAAATATCATCTTAAAAAAACTTGGTGGGAAAAAATAGATGATATAGCATATACCATTGTGTTGACATTGCCTCATCAAACACTTTATATGAGAAACCTCAAAAAGGAAAACTCACGTAAAGAAAAGAGTACAATACATTTTACGTTCCAATATCATCCATAAAAAACCCCTGTGAGAAAAAATGGATGATATGACATAATCTTGTGTTGATATTGCATCATTAAAAACTTTATATGAGAAACCCCAAGGGAAAACTCATATAAAGAAAAGAGTGCAATATAATGTTTGCAACAACTTATTAATCAGAGAGACTCTCCCCCTGATACTAGCAAACCTCGAAGTAAATTCATACCAATGCACTCAACATATAAGAAATGTGGAGTATGGTAGATTCTGTGAATATCTCCGCAAGATTATCATAGGACTTAGTTTGCAAATGTTCATATGCCCATATCACCTATGAAATAGAACCATCTTAGTGCAAAATATTGCATTAAGTATAACTTGTCTCCATCTACACAACACAAGTTGCATTACCTTTATAGATAATTACCATTGGTTCATAGAATCAACACCGCATAACTTTAGTATGTGATATATCATTCTGTCGAGCTATACACATTCATGTGAAGCCTTGTACAATACAATGTCAGAATGATTAATGGAATTGACCATTAAATTTCTATTTAAAGAACAAAATGGTCTTTCCATATTCATGTAAAGCCTATTTCAATGATCTGAAATTTAGTGATCTTATAGATAACCAGAATCATTATATCCACATAATCAGATCATGGATTACACCAAGACCACATGTGCTATTTAAGATATCAAAAGATATTCTTAACTTCAACCCACCAACATTTGGTAGGAGTAGCGCTGCTACTAGATAGCAAATCATTGCAAAAAATAATATTGGCCAGAAACTTTTGCAAGATTTATTAGTGCATAAATAGCACAGAGATAATAGACCACATATCCCAATAACTCATCTCAGTCGCTATAGCATAAAACAATCTTCCTCTATCATGTGGTAGAACAACCATAGGATACTTTCATATTGAATCACTCAATATGATCTGAATATAGATAGGTTTTGTACAAAGTTCTGAGAGAAGATGCTTGGATCATAAACACAAAATGGAATTTTAGTTTCGTCCGTATCTTCCATCTCAAACTCCATCTTTAGATTACAACGTGCTATTAACATGTGTTCATCACTAATGATGTCAAGATTATTGACTATCATATAACACTATGAAATCTAATTAAGGACTTCAAAATGAACACCACGTGTAATCAATCTCGTATCCCTCAGTTTAAGGAATACACACAAAGTCAATTGTACCAAATTCGACTTAACTGCTTTAAGCCATATATTGACTAAAGTAATACACAATATTGTTGCGATTTTATGTATGAGAGTTGAGTATGTGAACTCCTTCCTGGAAACTTCACAAATACACCAAATCATGTGATCATATAAATATATGCAATTACTACATCTATCAATTATCAACTAAAAGATATATGCTTTTGTACTGCCAATCAAAGATAGTATCAGAAATTTATAACTTACTATGGAGAATAATTTGCATTGAAAATCAATGCATGGGCTTTGCGTAAACCCCTTGTGCTACTAGTCTTGCTTTGATCTCACCACCACATTGTTCTCAATCCATTTTAGAACGAAAACACTTTTGTATCCACAGTAAAGGTACCATGAGGTGTTGGCATCACAACCCAAAACACCTCTTTTCTAGTGAGCAAGACTATCTCTGCATATATTACATCACTCAACAAGTTCCAGTAAGAGTGAGCAAAGCACTCTGCCATGGTCTTATTGACTGGATGACTTGGAATGTTGTATATAGTTTATTTAGAGAAGTACATGTCTGTGGCAGAACTGCCCAAAATAACGCACTTACGGAGGTGCTCGTCTTCCATCAGACACTAAGCACCCTGAAAGCAAGCTACAATGGGCGGGTTCCGTCGGACACACCCCAAGAGAAAGCTCGAAAGGTCCATATTTTCCTCCAAGGATCCAATAATAAGAATGAGTTACAATACTTAATCCATTTCATACATCCAGAGTTCTTAGAAATATATTATTACAGTTCTAAATTCAGAGTGTGGAATATTAAACAGTGGAATGAAAATACACATCTAGAGGAAACGAACAAGGATCCGTCTGTGCCCACCAGAAGAATCCTTCACACAACGGCTACTCCTCAAGCATTACCTGCAACAGGGGTAAATAAACCCTGAGTACATAATGTACTCGCAAGACTTATCCGATTAAAGGGAGTAGTTTCCCAACTCCAAGGAATATGCAAAGCTTTATGATTTGCTGGTTTCCTTTTTGCAGAAAGCAATACTAAGAGTGAGTCCTTATTTATGTTATTCTTAGCAGCCATGATTAATTTATTATCTAGACATTCTATGTCAGCACATATTCTACTTTCAAGCAAGAGTTGAGCAATCAGTTCCATTTCACCACCTTCCATCTTTCAGTTCTTACTACGGTGCTAAACCGTAGACAAGCCATACTGGATTGCCT
Source organism: Miscanthus floridulus (assembly GCF_019320115.1). NCBI lineage: Eukaryota > Viridiplantae > Streptophyta > Magnoliopsida > Poales > Poaceae > Miscanthus > Miscanthus floridulus. The sequence goes on along the minus strand of NW_027098535.1, from coordinate 3,614 downwards.
AACGATTCACGAATCAATGTCCCTAGCTGGGTACCCTGAAAACACATGCCTCGCTTGAACCCTAGGCACAAGCAGGACCAACCCATCACACTCCTGTCATGGGGTTCAGGTCCTCGTCCAAACTTGGACTCCAAGCTCCCGCTCCTAAGTCCCAGACTTAGTGTGGTGCAAGGATCTCCACCATCTCCGCCTCCAATCAGTCAGTCCAAAAAGAGCTGGAACCCATAACAAGAGAGCAACAAGTCTTCCCTATGCCCATACCCAAGTATGTGCTCGGGATAATAAATCTATGACTTGTCCAGAGACTTATGCAACGGCCGGTCCTTAACCAAGACAGATGGGGAAAACATATAACCAAGCTATGTCCTGTTGGCCGTAGGACACAACCTCTTACACCCACCAATACCCAAACTATATCCCTACCCGGTCTCCATTTTTCCTTTCCACCATTTTATCATAAGTAATCATAATTTTCACCTATTATGAATAACGGCAGGTTACTCACGCTACCGACACCCTGAGCATAGCAGCTACTCGACCTATACTAGTAGGACTCATAGGTAAGTATATCTATGTATTTAGTTTTCATAAAATACCTATAACGTAAATGCACATCATATATATATATATATTCAGTAATCATTCAAAAATAGGGGTTATGCACCGAGGCTTGCCTTGGGCAGGCGGTGGGTCAACAAAGTCAGCAACGAATGGCTCTAGGGCTCCCTCCTATATGAGGACCTCCTCCTCGTACTCCTCAACAATCTTCTCATAGTCCTGTTCGTCCGTAGGCATGAACTCTACCAACTCATAATCTACATGCATGAAATGATGATGCAATACTTAGTAATATGACAATAGCAACTCTTAAAATACGAATACATCCATCAAGCTACGAAGCTAGTCCTACGTGCTAAGTTACCTACTGTTACCCCTAACAAATATGAAGCATGACATATATTAACTTAGCAACTAAAGGTATTCTTACTCTTAATACTGATTTACTCTATATATGATAAAACAAGGAGTACTAGCTATTCTATTTATCTACCTACTCTAGGGCTATAAAAATTACAGTAAGTACATAATAATCTAATGAACCTACTATGAAAATTTCATGACCAAAGCTATCATCAATTTGCCACAAAAATTCCTACAAATATTGAGCTAAATAATACTAAGCTTTCTACATTGAATTTATGAACCTATCATTATCATAGCTAACTGTAAACTAACTACACCAATAGATAGATAGCATTTTTATGAACCTAACAAATTTTGTTTCACTATTTTTGGGCACCTACATAATTTACTATAATTTTACAAAGATCAGTTCAAAACTAAATTGAATAAACCTTTACTAATTCACTGGAAAATAAAAAACCTAAATCTACCGCGTAGCCCAAAACGCAAGTGGCTCGGCCCACTCTAGCGCAACGCGCGCGCGTGCACGCGACGCACCGGTGCGGCCCAATGCGGCTCGGCCCATGAAGGGAAGACCCGCGCGCACCAACGTTTATGCAAAAGAGCCCTTGGCTTTCAATCAAATGGACCCGCAGTCCTTTCTACTTTTTCCCTCTCTCACTGATGCTCTCACTAACCCTCCTGGCTTGCTTCGAATTCACATTTCAATGTCCTTGGCCAGAACTTAACAGAGGCCACAGCCCCTCTAGCCTAACGTCGGCGAGCACGGACCTCCTCGGCCTCAACCATCACCTCCCTAGCACTCTATGAGCGAAGCACAACCGATCGAGGTATCAAACACTACAAATGGTGCAGCGCGTAGATGTGGCCATGCGCTGCGGCAGGGGCTGGCCATGGCAACACTGGCGCTAGCAAAATCACCTAGCCCAATGCCTGTACTGCTACCCTTTATCCATCTATAGACTACGGGCAACAAGATACAAGCCCTATTGGAACTGCTACTACACCCAACCGTGCTGGCCATGGGAACAACATCCAATCTAGTTCGCCGGTGGCAGCGAACGTGTCCTGGATGACCTAGACCCCAACTGGCTCAACCACATACCCTAGGAGCAGGAGGGCCTCACCAAAGACATGCAGGGTAGACTGGATGCGGTCATGAGGCTCGGTAAGGTGGTTGACCACATGCGTAAGAGTGCTCCAGTTCACCACAAGCGCGGCAACGGTGTCCCCGGTGACCTGCTACTCCACCGACGAAACTGCTACACGGGTGAGGCAACCAAGCTAATATGACACAAAAGCACTGCTCAACTAAAACAACAGAGCACGGAGCGATGCCTTGGCTGAGCACCTGCCTTGATGGCCATGGCGGACCGCCACGAGGAAAATGCCTCGCATTACCTCACAGGAGGATGGAAGCTCACCGTGATGACTCCAATTGCGGGCTAACTAACATGGCTAGTTGGGTGCACGGTTAATTAGAAGGAGGTGGACTATGCAATGCCAATTTGAGGGACGACTTAGCTCGGTCCTATGGTGACCAGAGGTGGGGGAAAACTTAATTTGAAGACATATGCTCTACGACAGCAGCAGTGGCAAGCTTGGTGTGAAGCTAGACTCCAAATCAACCTCTAGACGTGCGCAATTACAAGGATGGGGCCAGCTCTACGGTTTGGCCTTGGCGTGGCTTGGCCGGACGGCGCGACGCCATTCAAGGCGACATGATGGGGAGCGTGGCATGGCGTAGTCACTAATTGGGGGAGGACGGCAGTGCAACGGGTGATGGCTCTATGTGCGTGTATGAGACTGGCATGACGACATGCAACCACAATGGCTTGACTCACAAGACGACGGCGGTTCGACCCTACGTGCATAGGTGGCTGGCACTGGTCTAGGGAGGCAGCAGCGTGGCGTCACATTAGGCGTGGACATGATGGCGAAGGTAGGTGGCACAAACCCATGCATGTGCAGCCATGAATGGTCAGCAGCAGTAGTGACCGTGAGAGTGGCGGTCGAAGCACAGCGTGAACGGGGGCACAGCTCGACACGACGACGATGGCGAGCAGAGTGGCTCTGGCAGATGTGACAGTGGTGGTGAGCAAAGTGGCTAGGCTCACTGGGCCTCAGCATGCGCGTGTACACGCGAGTCGTGTGCCAGGGTGCCGCAACGGTGGTGCGGCCTGGGCGGCGTTGCGCGTTTGCTTGCGGCAACACCGGCCAAGTCACAGTGACCGCGGCCAGACGTAGCAACTATTCGGAAACGTGTCTTGCATGCTTTTTAAAGCGTCCCAAAAACCCATCTCAATGCTTCAATTGCTAAACCAACTATTTAACACTTGAGATGGCATGTTAGGCCACTAAAACAAGCCCTAAGACCATACCACTACCGAACCCGATTCTCATATAAAAATTCCCAAACTTAGCCTCGTCACACCATTTTCTAACTTAAGAAATTTGGTTAAGTCTCGCTCGGATTTGCATCAACTTTGATTTCCAAGCTACCAACCATGCTAGCTAGTGAATTCCTTTAGCGATCGTAGGCATTTCATCATCACCTATGAAGTTTATACTACAAACTTTATTAAAGTTTCATCTATGCGTTCTATAGCATTTTTGTTCAATAAAAATTCGTTTAGAACTCTAAGCGATATAACGATGTAGGGAACCATGACGCCTAAGAGGGGGGGGGG